>NC_054708.1:57721406-57731406 GCF_016097555.1 Gigantopelta aegis | reverse complement strand
AGGACAGGTTTGACTATATATATATATATATATATATATATATATATCAGAAGGTGTTTTGTTGCATTTTTCTTAGTGTCTATCTAATTGGGAAAAGTTAAAAAAAAGAAGAGATTTTTATGCTGTTACATGTATATCCATAAAGTGGGAATTTAAAAAAGGGGGATTTGGGGGGGTGGGGGGGTGGAGGTTGAAGGTAGGTGCCGTTCTGTTTACCCATACACACGTTTTTATACAGTGTCAACATGAACGCATTGAGTATTATACAAAATATATTTATTTTCTTTACTGTTAATGTGTTTTCCACCATATCTAAGTATATAAAATACTAGACGGACCTGTGTAGGAACGTCCTGTACAGAGCCGTCATCACTCTATATATATTTATATATCATTATTATTATTATTATTTAAGGAGTGTCTGTTATTTCTTTTACGTTCATCGGGGTATGAACAAAATAAATCATCCGTAAATTTTGTGAATCGGCGAAGCCGTTCTCACATACATAAGTTTGCGGATGATTTTTTTGTTCATACCTAGATGAACGTAAAGTAATAACAGACAATACTTGTAATTAAATTTGAAACATACTGAGTAATAATAACATTAAAAGTTCATATATATATATATATATATATATATATATATATATATATATATATATATATATATATATATATATATTCTGTTGAGTATTGTCCGAAATATACATATATTTTCTGTATATACAAAATAGATATTTATTTTATTTTATTTACTGTTTACTACCATATCTAAGTAGAGAATACTAAACCGCCCTGTATAGGAACGTTCTGTACAGAGCTGTCCTGACTACATATATTTTTTATATATTTACACACGCACACGTTATATATTTTATCGAGTATAATCCGAAATATACATATATTTTCTTTATATACAAAATATATATTTATTTTCTTTACTGTTAATGTGTTTTCCACCATATCTAAGTATACTAGACCGCCCTGTGTAGGAACGTCCTGTACAGAACCGGTAAGGTTTTGGTCCCTTATGCGTTCACTGGCTTCCCTCCTACAAAATGTGCCGAACAAACCCTCGTACTTAGAGTAACATTAAAATCGTTTTCTACGTGAAACGATTACCCACAATCGTTTCCGATATCTATTGGCTTGATATCGATGGAAGGATAACGAATTTCCCGGACATATGCGGTTGGAACAGTTAATAATTGAACAATGGTCGTGGACTCCCATTGCTTTTGCCCCCCAATTTGCAGATAGGTCTATTTTGGCGAGATCTCGCGAAATCTCGCGATTTGCGTCCTGGAGTAACTCCGCAACGGGCACATGCGCAGTGGAATGTGAAAGAAGTCTATTGTAAATTCTTATTAGAGTTCCCCTACTTTTTTGAAGAGTATATATATAAGATAAAATAACATTAATAGATAGCCTGATTACCGATTTTTATTACATAACATTTAGTGAAATATCTTAAAATATCAGTGAAATAAAAGTGTTATCAGTCATTCAGTGATGATAACACATTTTAGAGTGAATATGTCACTATTTCACTCTAAAATGTGTTATCATCACTGTAGAAAGTGTTATCTTCACTGTAAGAAAGTCGGAACTATTTTGTTGCTGGCATTTTAAAAATAAAGGTAAATTGCCAAAACGTATATAATAAATAGAACATTTCATGTTTGTTTGTCAAATATGATTTATATCTCATCTCGTGAAGTTTGCAATCATATCACACTTGTCGCGCTTCATGAGATATAAATCATATTTGACAAAAAACATGAAATATCCTGTATCTATTAACCATCACTAAAGAAATCACATATTCATTTATTTCTATAGCCAACAAAACTTTCGCAAATACTGAAACATATACAAACTTCCTTGTTGTTATTGATATTGCTATTTTATTTTAATTTCTCATTAAAAAAGTTTACGTCCACAGAAAGGACAGCACATACCACAGCCTTTGTTATACCAGTCGTGGCACACTGGTTAGAACGGGAAAAACAATCAGAGATTGGCTCCACTGAGGGGTATCGATCTGTGGACCCATGCACCTCAGGCGAGCGTTTTTGCTAGTGAATTCAGTCCCGTCATTCACGTGACGGTAAATGTATATCAGTTATATCTGTTTTCTTTCAGGTCAGTGCCATGCAACTGCAGAACTTTGATGTGAATATGTTCATACTGACGAAGGTAAACTAGTCCCATATTACTTGTCACAGTTCATTTTAGCTGTATGTCTAGATAGCTTTGTCGAATGTAACTGGTTTATTATTGCATTAATCTTATTATTACAAATTTTTAGTTGTCGTCGTCGTCGTCGTCGACATTATCATCCTCATCATCCTCATCATTGCTATTGTTTCTTTCTTCCATTTCCACCATCGGCATACACACTAGTAAGGACAAATCAAAACAAACAAAAACAATAAACCTTTCAATGTAACCTAAATGCTGTACAGTAGGAGCACCCTGCATGTATTGTTCACAACTAACGAACTGGGAACGATATCTGGAGTAGGGCCACAATCGCTAGTTGAGTGGGCTCAGTCTTCAGTGGTTGGAAGGCCAAGCCATATATTTTTCTTTATTTATATGGAGTAGGATAAAAAAAATTACGTATATTTCTGTTCTCAAATTCCATCCCAAAAAGTTCTATTTTTCGTCAGTGACCGAAAAAGTAGAAATTTATCAAGTCATCATATCTTGCCAATGCATATGTGTCATTCTACAGAAAGTGTCACTTTTATGTCCCCGTACAATTTCTTTTTTATTTATATATAGAAAACTAAATTTGTTGTCTTTAACGATACCTTATTAATAATATCATCCTGTCATAGCATTTTTTCTCTCTGGTAATCAGCTTTGATAGAGATTTTATTCGAGATTACCGTAAAATGTCATTGGTGTTACCTGTCCCTAGCATATCACTATACATAACATGCACTGTTAAAATATATAACAGAAGACATAACACTGAATACTTTTAATTTAATACTTACTCACTAAAGAAGGAATCTTGTAAATATTTTCCAAATTCAAAAATGGTGGGCAATATAAGCTTGTCCCTGGAGTTTTATGTCATTGGTGTTACTGTATATACATGTACTTATGAAAAAACAAAAGAAACTAAATGCTCTCTGGATGAAACATTCCACCGGTGGATATCGGCCATCGAACATATTTCTCAAAAACATCAGACATATGAACAGTTGTGGTCAGTTTTCTTTAAATGTCATGAATGTGTTTCAAAATATAAAAGTAGGTTTATTCACTGGCATTGGTGTTACGATCGTATTTATGTAATGGTTAATAATTTTAAGAAACTTTTTGTATGTTATTGTAGACATCGTATGTCTGCTACAGCATGCACTTTTCAGTTTTCTGTTTCTTTAGAGAACATGAATTAATTATGCACGTATTTGTTATTGGTGTTACCAGTTACTGAGTAGCCTAACACCAATGACCATTAGTAACACCAATGACAATGCATTTGAATAAGATGCCGGTTTTCTCGCTTTGCATATTTTTGAAGATGATTTGAAAATTAAAGGGACTTGTGCAGCATCATAGCTGCATAATGGCACTTTGGGTAAAATAAATGTTTTTCTAGAATGTAAAGAGTATATCTTCAACGTCCCTAACTGCGTTATGCTTGGTTCGCGCAATTAACATCCGATTTGTTGTCGTCTGCTTGTCGTTTATTTGTGGGGTTTTCTTCACAGTTAGTGAAGATTCCCATTAACAATAAAGTTCAGACAAGTAAGTATCTAAATACAAAACTTTACAAACCCCTAAAACCATTAAGTTTACTATAGTCCGTCCCATCCTTCTACAGTTTTGTTTTGTTGGGGGGGTCTCTCTCTTTCTCTCTCTCTCTCTCTCTCTCTCTCTCTCTCTCTCTCTCTCTCTCTCTCTCTCTCTCTCTCTCTCTCTCTCTCTCTCTCTCTCTAATAATTCCAGTTTGGTTTGACGTAAGATAAATAAAAGTGTTTTGGAAATAAAAAATAAATACTATTTTTGTGTCCAATTTATAAAACAATCGGCTCAGAAATAAATAGCATGTAGTAAATTTCATAGTATGAAAAAAGGCGTTCCCTGTGGAACCGTTGGTAAAACGCGGACCGGACCGAAACGCTGGATAAACTGATGTTTTCCTTTAAAAAAAGTTTTAAAAATTAAACGAAGTGTTCGTCCATTGTGCATAGTTCAGAAATATATTTTTTATCATGTACTTGTTTAAAAAAAAAATGAAAATGTCGAAAGGCGCGTGCGCAAGTGCAAATTTTTTATTTTTCCAAATTCTAAACGCAGTTAGAAACTACTAACCTTTATCATAAAGAAAAGTTAAAATCATACCGAAAATGTATTACCAAGTTGTAGTCAAATATCGGAAAATTACATTATGTATGTTTTTATTTCCAATAAAGGCTATTTAAATTTTTGAAAACTATTTAAAGTTACAGTATCTGGTTACCATAGTATAACATCATGTACAAATATGAAATACAAGCTCAAATGCACTTTTAAAAAACTCGTGTGTGTTCGCTACGGAGATCGTCAAAAGTATATGCTCGATTCGTCGCCTGTGCCACCATTGCTCGGCAAAGCACAAACGACAGCCTGTTGTCAGTTTCAGTTAACAGGTGCATTTGCCGATTTCAAATTGTAGGGTTCGTCTCAAAAAAATTAGAAATATTGCGCTGTACAAAGAACGTTCGGTTGAGGATACGGTACTAGAGTATTTCGTTAAAACCGATTTGATCTTGACAATGATCTTGACAATGACCTTCCTATTTCAGAATTATTGTTTTATAAAGTGTTCGTAGAACTTTCAAAGTTTAGTTTGTATACTAGTAACACAATGATCATGTATATATTTTAAAATAAAATATACTAAAGTAGACAATGAACGTTTTCACTTCTTAATTTTACGTGTGTTAAAATCGACAAATTCAAATAAAAATTCTTCCGTTTGGAAAGGGTAAAGTTAGGTGTTGTTTTTGGGGGTTTTTTTGTTGTTTTTTCTGCTTAACGACATCAATTGGATGTCAAACATTTGGTAATTTTGACATATAATCTTAGAGAGGAATCGGGTGCATGTGCGGGGGGGGGGTGGTGTATTAGAGGTCGAAACCCTTACCTGCCCAAGCTTTAAAAAATCTTTTTTCTGGGGGAGCATGGCCCCATATAAACTTCGCTCAACACAGTATAACCCCAACCCCGCTGAAATCCCTGTACACGCGCCTTGGAAACCCGCTACAATTTTTTAATTTTTTTATTATTATTATTTTTTTTTTTTAGCAAGGGATCGTTTATATGTACCATCCCACAGACAGGATATCACATACCATGGCCTTTTATATACCCGCCGATAGGGATCGATTCTAGACTGTCCGCGCATTTCCAAAAAACACGTTTTTACGTCTAGGTAATGAATAAAAATAACATATTATAGTCTTGAAAAATGTTACGTAAATCGAACACAACACCCTCTTCCTCTACCGCTAGAGCGTTACGTAATTATTAACACTCCCATATATGTAACGCGTATGCTAACCGTTGGACACTGTCAAAATTTCAAGGCAAATCCCCCACCGACCCATGGAAAGGTGTTGTACCATACCTCTGTGGATATAAATATGTTTTGGAGATATGAGACGATCCCTCGATCAAGACAGTTAAATTTGTTCAAAATCACGTGAGAAGCTCAGCGCCTGCGCAAATCACGTAAAATCCCAGTTCTACTGGCGTCCCGCTAAATGAAGAACACCAAAGCTGACCAGTGCGTTTGTAGTTGACCTAGATAATGTAAATAAGCGAGCATTGCGAAACTATAGCGATGTGGTGGACCTTTTATGTACCAAACAGAACTGAATCATCTATTCTATATGCTTAAATAATAAAAAATAGTCCAGGGAATGCAGCTTTAATATCATGCATTAAAATAGCTTTTTAGTTAAAAGGAAATAGTTAACTCTTTTGAATAATGACGCAGTTCTTATGGTTTATTTCTTGAATAGTGACATAATTTGTTTGATTTGCTGTATAGTATATGTGCTGAAAACATTAGAATAACATCACGTATTTATAAGGCGTCCTCGTTTTCTGAAAATATTTGGAACATTTAAAGGGAGAGTAAACTAAAACATGAGCCTTATGTGTTGGAAAGATACATACCCGGACCACCAGCACATACTGACACTTTACCAAATGAAAAACGCGTAACTTTAGTGTCAATAAAAAAACGTGATTATTCCTGCTAACTGGGGGTAGCCATTTTCTTTTCTTTTCGAGGCGTTCGGGGCAGCTAGCTTGGGGCGAAGTGACGTCAGCTCCTGACCATCTCCTGTATGTACAGTGTAAACAAAAGCAGTAATTTTCGACAAGGCGCTTCTCTTTGATCAACCTGACTTGTAAAACAACATAAATGACGTGATAATATAATAAATTATTTAACTAAATATATTTCAAGTTGCATTAACGGGGTTATAGTATTTTTCTCTGTTAAATAATCCAAACGAAAAATGTACTCTATTAGGCCTATTGATATGCTACGTTGGAGTACAAACGACAACCCTCGATATCCAAGTGATAATTTTCTTTTCTTTGGGACTACGTAATTGGTCAGTTCTGTAGTTTTAGATGGAAAAATCTACTTAATCAATAGTTTTACAGAACTATTTACAGTAATAAATCATGTCCATTGCCATTTTGGGGACGACAGGTAATATTACACAATACCGGTATGTATTTTTGTGTCTAAACAGCGTCCCTTAATTGACTCGTCTGGTTACCAATCAAATACACATCTGTCAATCAGGAATCACAGGTAGACGCAACTAACAGCATAGACCAATTAACTAAAAAAAAAAACCACTCAGTGTATCATTTCAGTACGTAGGTGAATGCATGGACAAAACATTGTTAATTATTTCGACTTTGTCGCTTTGACAATGGTGTTTTATTTTGTATTGAAAAATATATATATTGCTGGATATACTTATTGCTGGCTTACTGGGATGTATATTATTACAGAACATTGCAATGTACGACTATTTATCATCCCGCAAAAACCAGGTAGATTGTGTTTCTCTAGTTCTAAGGCTCATTCCTGACGTTACGTGTTAAGTATTACGTAACTACCAGCTCACCAGAGGGCGTATTCACTGGAATGGAACAAAATGGCTGCGCCCGTTATATCTAATAGCCGTCACATTTAACAGTTTTATTAATTAAATATAATAATATACTTGTTAAGCAATAATGTGCATTATACATATTTGAATATGCATACCAGTCCAAAGGCCTTGCTTAAGCATTCCTTTAACGTAGAGTTTTGCAGCGTTGCGTAAAAACAAAAGTAGGATTTCAAGTGTTTACTCGTTATTGGGAATACAAGTATACAGTAAAATAGATTTTGAGCCTTGATATAAACACGAAAATAACTACATAAATTAATTAATTAATAAATCTTTAATTTAATATTTAAACAAAATTAAAATTCTGTATCTTAATTTTGTATATCAATACAAAAACACACAATTATTCTAATAGGCCTTTAGTAGTTGTAGGCTAAAGAAGAAAAAAAACAGAAGAAAAAAAACGTTTAAGGAAATATTAATTACATAATTTTGCTAATAAATAGTGTAGTGGTAGTCTCAAGACTAATAGTATTTCCGAGATACAGTCTTGAATGTCATTGGTGTTACAGATTGTCATTGGTGTTACTTGTTTTGTCATTGATGTTACGCAAGGATATTTTAGGATATTTATCATTTCTCTAGATACTTTATTTTTGAAATTTAAATTGTTTATTTAGGAAAGCATATCTTCTACCTTTATGACTTTGATGAAATTTATTTTGAAGGACTCCATATTTTTAAATAATTAAAATTTCCACAGTGTATAATTTAAGTCACATACAGAATATCCGTGTGGAAATGCACAATTACACCCTTGGATAGTTTTTAATTCTAAAGTTATTCCATATATGTTGTTAGGGACATACAACTAACACATCCATGTGCTCTTGATCACTATAAACCAAATGGATCACACTACGGAACTGCCGCACTTGTCCGGTAACACCAATGACATAGTGAGCTTGTTCATAGAGTAACACGTGTCTGCACGTGCAGGCCGATTACAGTTCTGCGTGGCCAGATATAATTTTATGTTTCTTTGTTCATCTAGTTTCCAAAAGTTAACAATAAATATTTATATCTTTTAATTGTTTTATCTTGAATTTGTGTTTTGAAAAGTGACGCTTTCTGTAGAATGGCCCATATAGTGATTGTACATGGTATTGTTATTGTGTCAGTATCTTGAATTATTCCAACATGTTATGATGTCACTACAGTGTCTGTGTAAATACATGGTGTGATTCAGATTGTTAATCAATCAAACATTTTGTCCTCATTCTCAGGACCCTCAACTTACTTGCATTTATTGTCTGAAAAACATGTTATAATTGTTCCGTGTAATTGTATTTCGTGATTCTGATCGACGATAAACAAAAAACCATTGTGTCTCCATTCATGAGACCTTGTACTTATTTGCACTTACTGTCTGGAGAACATATTTTAATGTCATCACATCTCTTTGTAAATATATTGCGTGATGTACTTACTGTCTGGATAACATGTTAATGTCACCACACCTCTGTGTAAATATATTGCGTGATGTACTTACTGTCTGGATAACATGTTAATGTCACCACACCTCTGTGTAAATATATTGCGTGATGTACTTACTGTCTGGATAACATGTTAATGTCACCACACCTCTGTGTAAATATATTGCGTGATGTACTTACTGTCTGGATAACATGTTAATGTCACCACACCTCTGTGTAAATATATTGCGTGTTGTACTTACTGTCTGGAGAACATGTTAATGTCACCACACCTCCGTGTAAATATATTGCGTGATGTACTTACTGTCTGGAGAACATGTTAATGTCACCACACCGCTATGTAAATATATTGCGTGATTCAGGTCGTTGATAAACCCATTTTGTCTTCATTTACAGGACCCTGTACTTATTTGCACTTACTGCCTGAAGAATGGTCACCTTGTCTTTATTTGGGCTCGAACTGAAGAGGTCATGTCGGAGAGCTATATTAATTTCATGAAGTTTAAGGTCGGAATAAACAGTTTCGGATTCGACAGGATTAAGGTGAGACAAGATAACACATGAAGTGCACTAGGTAATTAGTAGGTGGAGATTTCATGAATAATAAAACAAAATATTGTATTTGGTGTATTCGGTAAGTGGAGATTTCATGGATAACAAAACAAAAGATTGTATTCGGTAAATGGAGAATCCATTAATAACAAAAACAAAATATTATATTCTGTTGGTAGAGATTTCATGAATAATAAAAGAAAATAATATTATATTTGGTATGTGTAGCATTAATGCATACTAACACAAAATAACATTATATTCGGTAGATGGAGAGTTCACGAACAATAAAACAATAGCAAGGAACTTTCTTCGAAATGCCGGTATCCCAGTCATGGTTTGGCCAGCCCGATCACCTGACATGAATCCAATTGAGCATGTCTGGGATGAGCTCGGAAAACGTGTCAGAAACCGTATTAACGCGCCTCAGACACTGCAGGCACTGGGACAGGCGCTGGTGGCTGAATGGAGGCGACTTCCGGTTACGTTTTTCCACACGATTGCTGAGAACCATGAGAAGACGGTGTCGGGCAGTTATCCAAGCCCAGGGAGGTCACACTCGATACTGACACTGCATAATGCGTTCATCTGAAATCATGTGAACGTTGATTTGGACCCCCCTTCAACATTTCAAGCCATAACATGTTACACAATTAAACATCGTGATGGCATATTCTGTTTTGCTCTCACATCCCTCACACCGACAAATTTCTGCATTAATGAACATACATATCGTTGTGAGGTTATCAGAGGACAAATAATATGTGTCAAGTTTTCCATTTTGTTCAGTATATATGGTGG
>NC_054708.1:57696406-57716406 GCF_016097555.1 Gigantopelta aegis | reverse complement strand
TTCTGTAAATCAACTCTGGATACAGTGATAATATTTTTGTTTTATTTCAGTCCCCACCATTCGTGTATAAAACGGATAAAGGAAACGGAACCGCTGAGTATTACGGCTACTGTATTGACCTTCTGAGAAGGATATCGGAGATTCTTGACTTCACCTACGACATTTACGACACGGAACTGTACGGCGCTATGTCAGACGACGGATCGTGGAATGGTCTCATTCAGGAGTTAATTTCTAAGGTTAGTTCTGTTTAACATTTTGTGCCAGTGGAGTTATGTTATGATTTTAAAAATTCCTCATTTTCAGTGATAAGGCCGAACAAATAGAAGTCGGTCTCCCGTCAGACCAAAGTTCTAGAACTGATGCGGCAATGCAGCTTTTTTTTCGGTGTTTTTTATTTTTATAAAGCATGGATTGCATGTAGAAAAGGTTGATATATTTAGGTTTTTACATTCTCATCTGCCTTGGACCATCCTCAATGACCATGGTGCCTCCTCCTTTGACTTGGTACCCTAAATATTGCCCTAAATAGTAGCACAGGGGGTTCTGTACAACCCACAGGTTACTACTACAAAAATAGACGTCATACCGTGGGAAAATAAAATGTTTAAAAATGTTGACAAGAGACCAAAATGCATTTTGTTTGGCCTAATCTAAATTCAACTTCTTATGTTAAAAAGAAGTTAATTTATATTTTGTTTACTTTTATTAAGAAAAGAACTATTTTATCATCCGTAACATGTATAGATCGTATCAGAGGAATCATTACAACACAATAAACTAGTCCAGTGATTATTTAAAGTGCAGACTTGTATTTGTGGTGTATGTCTGGACACGATATTTTTATTTTTTTTGTTTTTATTTTTTTTCGATGTCGTTGCTATATTCTCAATGTTGTATTTGTAGTTACCTGAAATACAAATTCTGCCCCATGTCCTAGAGAGTGCCATCCTATCATAGTAATGTTCTTAATGTCATAGTTGATGATGATAATGATGATGATGATGATGATAAGTACAGCAAATGATGATGATGATGTGTAAGTACAGCAAATGATGACGAATGATGATGATGTGTAAGTACAGCAAATGATTATTATTATGGTGGTGATGAGGATGGGGATGATTATGATGGTGGTGATGGTGGTGATGATGATGGATGATGATGATGATGATGATGATAAGTACAGCAAATGATGATGATGATGTGTAAGTACAGTAAATGATGATTACGACGACGACGACGACGATGATGATGATAATGGTGGTGGTGGTGGTGGTGGTGGTGGTGCTGATGATGTGGATGACTATGATTATGATGTGGTAGTTGTGATAATGGTGTTGATGTTGGTAAATCTGTGATAATAAAGGTAGCAATGGCGATGGCGGCGTTAATACCTTTAATGACAATACCCTCTACTGTTATCCTCCTAGAAAGCTGACATCGGCGTGGGTCCTCTCTCGGTGATGGCTGAACGCGAGAACGTCGTGGACTTCACCGTGCCCTACTACGACCTGGTGGGTCTGACGATCCTCATGAAGAAGCCCAAGTTCGACTACTCGCTCGTCAAGTTCCTCAGCGTGCTCGACGAGGACGTGTGGGGCTGCATCATCGGCGCCTTCTTCCTCTTCAGCGTCCTCATCAGCGTCTTCGACAAGCTCAGCCCCTTCAGCTACCAGAACAACAAGCAGGAGCAGACCAACGAGGGGCCCGAGTCGCGAGTCTTCACGCTCAAGGAAGGGATATGGTTCTGCATGATGTCTCTTACGCCACAAGGTGCGTCTGTGTGTGTGTGTGTGTGTGTGTGTGTGTGTGTGTGTGCGTGTGTGCGTATGTGTAAATAGGCTGTTTTATTTGTTGTAAACGGATATCTAATCAATAATCAATAGTTAATCAATAGAGGAGTAATTGAAAGAGGTCGGGCTTAATCTAATCCACACACACACACACACATGTGTACACACCACACACACACACACACACACACACACACACGCACACATACACACGCACACACAAATTCTACTTCTGTATGTCCGTCTCTCTCTCTCTCTCTCTCTCTCTCTCTCTCTCTCTTCTCTCTCTCTCTCTCTCTCTCTCTCTCTCTCTCTCTCTCTCTCTCTCTCTCTCTCTTTCCTCTGTCCTCTGTCCCTCTCCCTTTTTCTCTTTCTCTCCCCCCTCTCTCTCTGTGTGTGTTCCTATATTTCTTTCTCCCTCTCAATCTGTTGCTCCTCATCTCTCTCTCTCTCTCTCTCTCTCTCTCTCTCTCTCTCTCTCTCTCTCTCTCTCTCTCTCTCTCTCTCTCTATATTTCTCTCTCCCTCTCAATCTGTTGCTCTCTCTCTCTCTCTCTCTCTCTCTCTCTCTCTCTCTCTCTCTCTCTCTCTCTCTCTCTCTCTATATATATATATATATATATATATATACACACACACAATTAAGATTGATTCCAATTAAGCTTATGGCATTGATATAAATGCATTGTGTAGTCGTTTTTCTATTTGGGAAATCAGAAGTTCAGTCGCAAAATAGAAGTGCATGTACATATTTACATTTTAAAACTTTTGCATTTTACTTAAGGTGGAGGTGAAACCCCACGTGCGTTGTCAGGACGACTGATTGCCGCCACCTGGTGGCTGTTTGGATTCATCATCATCGCCACATACACGGCCAATCTGGCGGCTTTCCTCACCGTCTCCAGGTTAGTGACGCAGGTCAAGTCGCTGGATGACCTTTCAAAGCAGTTCAAGGTCAAGTACGCTCCCATGAACGGAAGCAATGCTCAGATATACTTCAAGAGGATGGCTGACATCGAAAATCGTTTTTATGGGTACGTTCTTTTACTTTATGTAATAAATAACTTATTATATTTCCTGACTTTATGGATAAGAGTTTTGATTGCAGTGATAACTCTTTCCTGTTAGCGTTTTTGCGATGCGTTATTTCTTTACATCAGTATACATGACAATGCAGGAATGTCAAAATATTTCGGCAACACGCCTGCTAATTTTTCGCAGATTATAGTACAGAATCATTATATTGTTTAGGATTGTACACAACACAGCTGCTACCTTTAAGGAAAACCCCCACATCCGAGCCATACGTAACCTATCTAGTAAAGGGTGCTGTAAAAAGAACAACCAGGACGTATTTATGGAATATTTTTCAGCTAGACAAAAAGAGAGGTTATCCGAAATACATTCAAGTGCCTCTTTTTTTCTTTTTTCAAATATTTTCATTGGGTTGTTCTTTTCACAAGTTGGTTCATGTGTTCTTTTGTCCTTTAGTCCCCAAACCAATCCCACCTGAAGAAAAACTTTTCTTTCTTTTTTAAATCTTGGATCCTGCCCTGAAAAACTTCACATTAAAAAGGGCGGTTTTTAGTATTTTTCGGGGTGAACTATCGTCCATGCTCGCCGTCTTTGAGTACGATCTTGGTAATATAATGGATTAGGACTTGGAATCAATATAATGGATCCAATATAATTTTCATGGACTCAATATAATGGACTCAATTTTCATGGATCCAATATAATGGACTCAATTTTCATGGATCTAATATAATGGACTCAATATAATGGATCCAATATAATGGACTCAATTTTAATGGATCCAATATAGTGGACTCAATATAATGGATCCAATATAATGGACTCAATATAATGGACTCAATTTTCATGGATCCAATATAATGGACTCAATTTTAATGGATCCAATATAATGGATCTAATATAATGGACTCAATATAATGGATCCAATATAATGGACTCAATTTTATTGGATCCAATATAATGGACTCAATATAATGGAGTCAATTTTCATGGATCCAATATAATGGACTCAGTTTTCATGGATCCATTATAATAGACTCAATTTTCACGAATCCAATATAATGGACTCAATATAGTGGATCCAATTAGGATTTGGACTTGTAGTCTCTGTTTGCCAGGCCACTAAACTTTGCAGTTCGGTACCCACAATTATTCTTTATTGGGTTTTGGGGTTTTTTGCTTCGTTGGAAGGTACTGGCTGAGTATCGGACGGGTGCACACTTGGCACCTTTGAGTATTTTTAAATATTCAAAATGGCTGGCAAACATAGAACTCGGATAGTTTATCACATATGAAGATATTGTTGATATCTGTGACACTGTTTTATGGGTTAAGCAATTCATTTTGAACTACTCCTAGCTAATCAAGACATTGCAATATCAACTGTTTGGTAAACAAACTGTTGTTATTCTTTACTTGCAGGCTATGGAAGGACATGAGCCTGGACGACACCCTGAACGTGGTGGAGCGGGCCAAGCTAGCGGTGTGGGACTACCCTGTGAGCGACAAGTACACCAAGCTGTGGGAGACCATGAAGACGTCAGACTTCCCTAACAACGAGATGGAGGCCAAGGACCGCGTCCTCAAGTCAGAGTTCGCCTTCATATGTACGTACACTCCAAACTGTGGTTTATTTTATTACTTTAGTGTTCAAACCAGTAGAAAGAGTTCTATCTGTTACTCCCCATTATACTGATACATGTATAAAAGAGGGAACTTCACCTTAACCCAAAACCTAACCCTAACCTAAAAACCAAACCTAACCCAATCTCCAAATCTAACTCTAACCCTAACCCTAACTCTAGATCTAACGCTAACCCTAACCCAGAACGTTACCCTAACTCTAGATCTAACGCTAACCCTAACCCAGAACGTAACCCTAACTCTAGATCTAACGCTAACCCTAACCCAAAACCTAATCCTAACTCTAGATCTAACGCTAACTCTAACCCAAAACCTAATCCTAACTCTAGATCTAACGCTAACCCTAACCCAGAACCTAACCCTAACTCTAGATCTAACGCTAACCCTAACCCAGAACCTAACCTTAACTCTAGATCTAACGCTAACCTTAGCACAAAAACTAACCCTAACTCTAGATCTAATTCTAAGCTTAACACAGAAACTAACCCTAATCTTAAAACTAACCCTAACCTTGACAATAGGAGGGGTAATGGTCGGATATTTTACCAAACCAACACAATGTATTTCATTTCATTTATAGTTTTTTTTTGGTGCTTATATTTCAATTAGGTTCAAGCACGCTTTTCTGGGTACGCACTTCAGCTATCTGGTTAGTGGTCAGTTGTTAATTGTTAGTGAGAGAGAGATGTCGGTGTAGTGGAGTTACACCTACCCATCGAGTGGTAAATCGCTCTGGGTGGGAGCCGGTACCAAGATACTAACCCAGTACCTACCACCTTCAAGTCCCATTATTTATACCCTACGTCAGCGAGGCCGGGGTGAGACGTAGCCCAGTGGTAAAGCGATCGCTTGATGCGCGGTCGGTTTGGGATCGATCCCCGTTAGTGGGCCCGTTGGACTATTTCTTGCTCCAGCCAGTGCACCACTACTGGTACATCAAAGGATGTGGTATGTGCTATCCTGTCTATGGGATGGTGCATATAAAAGATCCCTTGCTGCTAATCGGAAACAGTAGCCCTTGAAGTAGTCAATATCTGTGTGGTCCTTAACCATATGTCCGACGCCATATAACCGTAAATAATATGTGTTGAGTGCGTCGTTAAATAGACCATTTCCTTCCTTCCAGCGAGGCCAGTCACAATGTATTTATTAAACTTTATCAGTTTACTATGAGGACCAATACAATGTATATATTTATCAATGTACTGTGATAACCAATACAATGAATTATTAAACTTTATCAGTTTACTATGAGGACCAATACAATGTATATATTTATCAATGTACTGTGATAACCAATACAATGTATATATTTATCAATGTACTGTGATAACCAATACAATGAATTTATAATATCACTGTGAATATAATTACATGTATTTACCAAATATGCTGTCAAAGCTAGTACAATATGTGCATGGGCGGATCCAGGAAATATTTTTAGGGGGGAACCAAAAAAGAAGGGCACATTGACTCGTCAAAAGGGCACCTTACTACAAGTTTTGATATTTACAATTAATATGAATTCCTACAGTTCTACGTCATAATATACTAGCAATAATGAAGTAAATTGGCGTCACTCGCGTTAGAACCTCAATGGGGCCCCATTGAGACTCAATAACACAGACACATATCTGCAAGCTTGCGCATGTACACGAAAATCTTGATTTCATTTATCTACAATATAATTATTGTTTACTTAAAAAAAAAAAAATTCTACAAACAAAAAGGGCACTTGGACATTTTTAGGGCACTTGAACAATTTTTTTGGGGGGACGCGTCCCCCTGGTCCCCCCCCCCCCCCCCCTTGGATCCGCCCATGATGTGCTGCGGTGGAGGAGGTACAATGTATTAAATTTTATTATTTTACTCTTAAAAATGTGGTGTATAGCCAGAATATGACAAATGTTTTGAAAAGTCACTAGCCACAAGTAAAGCCATTATATTGATATGCTAAACTTTACTTGTATTATCTGAGGTTGTTGTGCTGTGAGGAGAACGTTTTAATCGGTAGAGTATTTCTGGAGATCATGGGTTATGCATAATGCTTGTTAGCATACTTTGAAGGTGCTCTTTTGTAACCTGTGCTTCATTGCTTAAAATTCCTGCATCTGCCCCCGATGGAGACTTTATCTCATACTAATAACTAGTTATACGTTTCAGCTGATGCTACCAGTAACAAATATGCCACTTTAACGAACTGTGACTTGTGGGAGGTGGGGGAGGAGTTCTCAAGAAAACCATACGCGCTCGCCGTCCAGGAGGGGTCGCCACTCAGAAGTCAGCTCTCTAACGTGTGAGTACAGAAAATGATGGTGATGATGATGATAATATGTAAGTACAGCAAGTGATTATGATGATGATGATGATATGTATGTACAGCAAATGATGGTGATGTGTAAGTACAACAAATGATGATGATGATGATGTGTAAGTAAAGCAAATGATGATGATGATGATGATGATGCGTAAGTACAGGAAATGATGATGATAATGAAAATGATTAATATGATGACGATGAAAATGATGATGATGGTGATGATGATGATGATGATGATGATGAAAATGATGATGATGATCATCATCATCATCATGTTAATGGTTGTGATGCTTGTGATGGTGGTAGTGGTAGTGGTAATGGCCGTAAATTTAAATTAAATGCATATAGAATGAATTTTGGTTTGTCTACAGAATACAGTTTCTTTTTTATTTACTGAAATGCCAATACGTGAAGCATTACCGCCTCTTCGCCTTCTTCAGAATCCTGCAGCTGATCAACCAACGCGAACTGGAGGAGTTCAAGACCAAGTGGTGGAGCAAGGACCGATTGCAGTGTCCCGACGTCGAGGACGAGAGCGACGGTATCAGCATCAAGAACATCGGCGGCGTCTTCCTCGTCATCGCCATCGGCTCGGGACTGGCGCTCATCACCCTGGCGCTCGAGTGCTACTGGTACAGCTACAAGCCGCAGAAGAGGAAGAAGCTGTACGCATGCGCGTCGCAGGCGCAACTCACGGCAAACGTGTCTACAGTGTCTTTGGCGAACGGGCCCACCAGCAACGAAGCGGTAGTTAATGGGAGGGTAGGTACCAAAGACATGGATGGTAAAGATGGTGGACATGGAAATGGAGGGTTATATGAGCTGGTGGAACGTCTCTAGGCAATCGTGCGCCATAGGCAATCATGCTAATATGAGTTGGCTCGGCAGGGCCGTATCCAGCGAGGGAGAAATTGGGGGTAGTGCCATCCCAGAAAATACAAAAAAGTGTCCTTTTTAGAGTAAAATGCTCTTGTTGTCGAGCTGGATTAGACTATCATTGTAATGGTTGTTTCTCTGCTGTTCTACTACTCCCACTCGAGCCATTTTCGCCTAGGTACGATCCTGGTTGGCTTTATTTAAATCATGGTGAGATTTGACAAGGCAGGTTTATTGGAAAAGAAAAAAATCAATTCCAGTAGAAAGAATACTGGACAAAAAACCATATTTGTCACCAAACAGTTCAAACAGTTAAAAACACCATCTTGCAGTCTAATGTAATGTTAACATTTGACATGCATTAGAAGCTTGTTTACTGTAATGTTTGCTAGCCACAGTTGTTTATTCTCATCCATATTTACTATGTACCACCCACTCACTCACCTCTTCACATTGGCGCACGTAGCCGTAAAACGTGGCGTTAGATCAAGTGAAGTTTTATTGGATGCTTATAGATCTGTATTTTTCAATGGTGTCGCTCATTGCATATTTCAGTGTCACTGCATTTTCCTACCGGGTGTACTGAACCGTATCATGTGTATTGTGCCTGGTTACCATAAAATATATAACACGCCACAGACAGACGCAGATATCTTGTTCCCATACATTTCAATTTTCCCGATTCGTTGCTAACGCAGATATCATGGGTCAAAGGGTTCCCATAACTCCTACCCCCCACCCACCCACCCCGCCCGTTTGAAACGCCCTTTTTAATGACTTTTGTCTTGGGGGGGGGGGGGGGGGGTAATTCATCATTCACAATATACAACACTAAACTGCCCTGAAAAAAAGCGTCTTTGATAATCTTTCCAGGAGCATGCCCTCCTAAGTATCCACAATTTACACTAAAATTATATATTTTAGAATGTTGTGATCCCCCTTTACAAAATCCTGGATCTGCCCGTTTCCATATATTTCAACTTTCCCGATCCGTCTACAACTATGTTCTCTTTTTTCTTTTTTTAAATATCGCTGGTCTTCAACGATATATGGGACATGTGCGACGTCCTACTTATTTTACAGGAACCAGCTTTTAGATGTTTCGTTACAGAAACAACAGAACATTATTCCTAAAACCAATACTTATCTGACGTATAAAATGCTTATTTTGTCGTAGTGGGTTGAACCATATTGCTTTATTTCTAAGTTCTAAGTACGTTATGATTGGTCAGCAATATACAAATGAGTTAACACTTCATCTGCATATGTAGTTTTTGTTAATACTTGTTACATTAGCTTTCGTTTTTATACCTCTATACCGTAATGTAGACTAATGTTGAGCATCACTTGGAATTTTTATCATCGATCATCGGTTATACTCAGTTTCAAGCAACCGATCAACTTTCCATTACACAGTTAGAATTGTAGGAACTTAGGGATTTGTTATTATTAGGACTTTATACTTATTGTCGTGTTCATCGGAATAGACCCTACAAATCGCTAGTTTTCCATTGAATACTTAATCAGCAAATATAAACCCCAGCATATTTAAAACAATATAACAGTTCCCTGATCTAAACTGCAGGAATAATTAGTAGAATTACAGTTAACATTTGCCGCGACAATCGATTATGGATCTTTATAATCAATCATCACATCGGTAGAGACCAATCGATCAATTTTCGATTATAATCGATCATTGAAACATCACCAATATAGACTAAACAAATAAATAATGAAAATCATTAATACTCTTATATGTTTTAACTTTTAAGATGCATGTTTCCAGTTTGTAATAAATATTTCTGTAATTTAATATATGTATTTATTATGTATGCTTTGATTATTGAATATTTCATCTAGTCATATATTAAGTATGTATTTATTATGTATGCATTTGTTATTGTATATTTGCATACAGTTACTTATTACGTGTATTTTTCTTTTCAAATGTTTTCCTATTATTATGCTGGTCATATCCATTACTGTTAATGTTTATATACCAGTAAAATGTGTTATTTATAAGAAGGAAAACACCGGTAAGAAAGGATCAACAACGATTTGTTTTCTGTTGTATATAATTATGACGAATAAACTATGGAAATAATACCTTCAAATGTATTGTATTTACTTATTTATATTAGGCCTAATATTTATTGGATTTTGTTTTTATATTCCTTTATTTTATTATATAACTATCTCAATTTCATTTTTGTACGACCATCTATGATGGGTCGTAATATGGTATGGCGTTGTCCGTCCGTACGTACTTCCGTTTGTCCGTCCGTCCGTCCATATCCGTCTGTTAAAGTTTTCTTGTCCGGACCATATCTTGCATACAGATGCATAGAGGGCCATCAAACCACACATGTAAGAATAACTTGAGATGGCAGTTTGTCGCATACTATTACTAGGTCACTGTGACCTACTTTTCACGGTCTACTGCACACGACAGTAAATCCTTGTCTGGACCATATCTTGCATGCATATGCATACAGGATCATCAAATCTCACATGTAGGAACAACTTGGGATGGCGGTGTGTCGCGTTCTATTACTAGATCACCGTGACCTATGTTCACGGTCTACAGCACATAACAGTAGATTCTTGTCCAGATCATATCTTGCATAGAGATGCATACAGGACCATCAAACCACATACAGGACCATCAAACAACATACAGGACCATCAAACCACATACAGGACCATCAAACCACATATAGGAACAAATTGGGATGCCGGTCGGTCCAAAACAAACTATGCATCCATCCCATTGAAAAAATGTCACACAATTAGACTTGAATCATACCCGTAACGTATTCATTAATATAGATGTGGTTTTCCACCAAACTCCTAATGGGCGTATCATGTACACTCTTGTTCCCTTTGTTCTTTTTCAGATATGATAGGTCTTGTCATCTTTTAACTTATTTTGGTGTCACTTTCACGTTCCAGGACTTGTCTGTCTGACCGCGACTTGTGGGGCGGGGGGTCTTTTGTGGCTTCCATTTCCAATAAGCTTTTGACAGATTTATTTTTTATATTCAACAACAGATTCAAAGTTGGATAATTGAATACTAGAAAAGTCACGATTCAACCTATAAATTATTTATTAAACCAAATTGTACAGTATAATATTATTAAATATGTGTCAGCTACCAACCTCAATTACATCAATATCAGGTATGTCAGAATAGAAACGTAACCCTGTTGTAAAGCGTTCGCCTGATGCTCGATTGATCGGCGGGCCCATTTGGGCTATTTCTAATTCCAGCCAGTGCTCCACGACTGGTGTAACACTGGCCTGCTATGTACGATCCTGTCTGTGGGATGGTGCATGTAAACGATTGCTAACCACAAAGAGTGGCGACAGCAGGTTTCCTCTCATTATCTGTGTGGCTCTTAATTATATGTCCGACGCCATATAAGATTGATCACCATTAGCTTTTGTATGCATTTCAATACAATTCCTGTCAGAATATATTTTGTGAAAATTACAACACTGTCGAGAGAACTATGTGATAGCTAGCTTTAGAGAGTACTCTCTCTTGATAACTGCCCTTAAAAAAATGACTACCAAACATTTCAGTTAGCCACATATCCAGTTTATCCTAGTAGCACATGTAGCACGTGCTACGGGCCCCGCGCTTCGGCGGATGGGGGGGGGGGGGGTGTGGCTGCGGTGATGTGTACATTTATTTTCCCTAGGTTATTTTTCCCCTCTTCACGAGGTGGTTGCAAAAGATATATCCTGGGGGGAGGGGGGGGGGGCGCTGTTATTTGTGCTAAAGGCCCCGCTGTTATTTGTGCTACAGGCCCCGCTGTTATTTGTGCTACAGGCCCCGCAGTTATTTGTGCTACAGGCCCCGCAGTTATTTGTGCTACAGGCCCCGCAGTTATTTGTGCTACAGGCCCCGCTGTTAGTTGTGCTATAGGCCCCGCGGATCCTTAAACCGGATCTGGTTAGCCACCTTTATGCCAGATCACCGCCTCATTTTGCTGTCATACAAGTATATTACTTACAAAGTTTTTAATCACTTAGTACTAAAACTAATAAGTAACTTCAAACCAATGGGTTATTTAAAGGGACATACCCTAGTTTTTAAACACTAAGGCATATTTTTTACTGTTAGAGCCGTTTTTGATAACTGAAGTCATTCTTTACTTAGATTTTATAATTTAGATTATCCATTTCCGTACATTCGAAGTGTTTTTGGTCATCTTAGTATTTTTTAATATCACAAAATGCATTTCTCATATTTTTTAAAATGCACGTGCGTCTGAGAAGTAACAGCTATGTAGTCCAGTTTTAATCTATTTTTAGAGGGTATTTCACCAGTTCAAAGTCACAGACTCATATTTCACTCAATTGTAACTTTATCCAAATGTGTTACAGGTTTGTAGATTAATTAAACTTAGTGTTCATTTTCACGGGTTGAAACTAGGGTATGTCCTTTTAAATGTTACAGATGTAATCATTAAAGAAAGGCTATTCAGTATTTCGTATTTTTTTTAATGAAGAACCATTTCCTAAATTGCATGGGATATATCAATCTGTTACATGTAACGACACAACAAATGGAAGCTGTCAGTAACCAGGGCCGTAGCTAGCATGGGGGCAAGGGGGGAGACAGTTGCCCCCCCCCCCCCGAAATAATTCGGAAAGCATTATAGAAACTTAAAGAAATAGGAGTTTTAGACTATTAACTACTCTGTTGCCCCCCCCCCCCCCCCCTCCCCCAAACAAATTTTTTTAGCTACGGTCCTAGTAACCTACGCAAATGTCACAATCGTATGTACCGGTTTTGCGCTTTTTCCGTCACAATGTCACGTGGTCTACCGGATCTGGCATGATCACGTGATGTTCGAGGTTGCTGGTATCGGTCCTATCCCGAGTACTCTGCCGTTCGAGAGCTAGACAGATATTTGGACAGTTATGATTGTTCTCTGCCGTCAGAGATAATAGACACCATTACAGGAAGAAACCCGACAGTACCTCCTTTCAATAATGTTACGATTAAATATGTAGGTGATGACAGGTTTCTTCCTGAAGTAGGGTGGGATTTAGTTCAGTCGATGCTGCTTACTTGAGGTAGTTGCGTCGCAGGATCGAACGACCTCGATCGATTCATTGAACTGACGAGGGGGGGGGGGGGGGTGGTCTTCGTTCCAACCAGTGCACCACAACAGGTCAAAGGCCGTAGTTTGTGCTTTCCTGTCTGTGAGAAAGTGCATATAAAAATAAAAAGACACTTTGCTGCATTAGGAAAAATGTGGCGAATTTCCTCTGATGACTACGTGTCAGAATTACAAAATGTTTTACTGATGAATAATTAATCAATGTGTTCTAGTGCTGTCGTTAAACAAAACAAACCAACTTTATCATCCTCGAGTGTGCATTAGTGATTAATAGATCAAATATTTGTTATGAGCGAACTCTAAAATTATCAATGTAATGGTATTTAACGTCAAACAGGGCTAATTGTTGTACGACAGCGGGAATATTTACCTACCCGATGGTAGGCAGCAATTCCGTATTTTCGCTCTACAGTTATATTTGGCTGAGAGAGCAATCATAACCGTCCAAGTGTCCGTCTGGCTCTCGAACCGCAGATTACTCTGGCTAGTATTGGTCCCACAGTCTCGATGAGATGACCTGTGTCACACTCACTACTCTACCGGAGCAGGATGCAGCTCAGTGGTATAGTGTTCGCCTCAGGTACCATGGGTCGCAGGATCGATCGCCCTTGATCGAATTAAATTTTTCCTGTGAGCCTGTAGCCTGCTTTATTGTTAGGATTAGATGGTTCTCTCTCTCTCTCTCTCTCTCTCTCTCTCTCTCTCTCTCTCTCTCTCTCTCTCTCTCTCTCTCTCTCTCTCTCTCTCTCTCTCTCTCTCGATCTCTCTCTCTCTCTCGACCTTTCTCGACAAAATGTCCAAAAAACATATATATATGATACACCAAATAGACGCCGTCGGTGGATCCATTGGGCTATTTCTCGTTCTGACCAGTGCATCACGACTGGTATATTAAATGCCGTGGTATGTGTTATCCTGTCTATGGGATGGTGCATATAAAAGATCCCTTGCTGCTAATCGAAAAGAGTAGCCCATGAAGTGGGTTTCCTCTCCCAATATATGTGTGGTTCTTAACCATATGTCTGACGCCATATCACCGTAAGTAAAATGTACTGAGTGCGTCGTTAAATAAAACATTTTCTTCCTTCCTTCCTTCTCTCTCTCCTCATTACTCGTTAGTCAATCGAACCATCTCGCCCAAGCCAGTTTTACGGAAATATGCGAGGTGTTCCGATTGGTTTTTGTGTTACAGAAGCACCCGACAACGGCCGAAAGAAAGAAAGAAAGAAATGTTTTATTTAACGACGCACTCAACACATTTTATTTACGGTTATATGGCGTCAGACATATGGTTAAGGGCCACACAGATTTTGAGAGGAAACCCGCTGTCGCCACTACATGGGCTACTCTTCCGATTAGCAGCAAGGGATCTTTTATTTGCGCTTCCCACAGGCAGGATAGCACAAACCATGGCCTTTGTTTAACCAGTTATGGATCACTGGTCGGTGCAAGTGGTTTACACCTACCCATTGAACCTTGCGGAGCACTCACTCAGGGTTTAGAGTCGGTATCTGGATTAAAAATCCCATGCCTCGACTGGGATCCGAACCCAGTACCTACCAGCATGTAGACCGATGGCCTGCCACGACGCCACCGAGGCCGGTCCGACAACGGCCGAATGCATGGTTCGAACTACCCGATGAGTCGAACAGACTTTGATGCACCGACAGTGTTCGAGCCAATGAGATTCTACTGTGTATACACACACACACACACACACACACACACACACACACACACACACACATATATATATATATATATATATATATATATCCAAAATGTCGAAAAAAAGCATATATATTACAGCAAATAGCCGTAGTTTAAAATGTGCTGAAGTATTTTAAACAAGCATTCCTTTACTTGCCTGTTCAATAATTAAATGTCACGAAGAATCAGTTGAGTGTCACTTCAGTAGTTTAATGTCATAACTGAAAGCGGTCGGTTACATTTAACTAACAGTGTAGTTGACAAAGACAGAGAGACACAGAAGCACACAGGCAGACAGATATAGATCAGTCACAAAATGTATCGTATTACGTAGCAGCACATCTAAATGTTAGTGTTCTTTGTCACAATAATGTTATTAGCGATTATCAATTACTGCGTCCTGAATCATTTTATTAGCGATTATCAGTAACTGTGTCCTGAATCATTTTATTACCGATTATCGGTTACTGCGTCCTGAATAATGTTATTACCGATTATCGGTCACTGCGTCCTGGATAATTTTATTACTAATTATCGGTCACTGCGTCCTGGATAATTTTATTAGCGATTATCGGTTACTGCGTCCCGAATAATTTTATTACAGATTATCGGTCACAGCGTCCTGGATAATTTTATTACCGATTATCGGTCACTGCGTCCTGGATCATTTTATTACCGATTATCGGTTACTGCGTCCTGGATAATTTTATTAGCGATTATCGGTTACTGCATCCGGAATAATTGATTACCAAATTACTATTTCCTGCTTCCAGAATAATTTTATCAGTTCTTACGTCCTGAATAGTTTTATTATCAATCATCGCGTCGGTCACTGATAATCTTTTTGATATTGTGAACGAGAATGACAAGATGGCGGGCATCCTGCAGACACATCACGGCGAGTATGGAAACCAAAATGACCAGCCCGGCTCCCCCCACGGTTGTGGACGACACCCGCCCATCATACGCAGACGTCTTCGCTCGACGAGTGGACGACAGCTTCTTCTTGTTGACGGTCAACTGGGACACTATGCTGCTGACCAGGCTCGACGTCGCTGTAGCTGCTGCCGAGTCAGTCTTTTTGCACTGACACTTACACACCTTCGTCGTGTGGCCGTTGTAGGGGCTGGACATGCTTCCAGACAACTCCGTGTCAACTCTTGACGAAGATACGTCATTGATGTCGTATCCATTAGTACTGGTCACTTTTGTTGGATCTATAGACATCATATGTTCAGACATGGATTTTGAAGACATCACATTTTCAGTCACAGAATCTGTAGACATCGCTTTTACGGTCATGGGATCTGTAGACATCACATTTTCAGTCACAGAATCTGTAGGCATCGCGTTTACGGTCATGGGATCTGTAGGCATCGCGTTTACAGTCATAGAATCTGTAGGAATCACTTTTACTACATTGATGGAATCTGTAGGCATTACGTTTACAGTCATGGAATATGTAGGCATCGCTTTTACAGTCATGGAATCTATAGACATTTTTTTTACAGTCATGGAATCTGTAGGCATTGCGTTTACAGTTATGGAAAATGTAGGCATCACTTTTACAGTCATGGAATCTATAGACATCTCTTTTGCAGTCGTGGCATCTGTAGGCATTATGTTTACAGTTACGGCATCTGTAAGGTTTGATGATGTAAGATAATCCAGAGAAGCGAGTGAGCTTTTCATAACAGAGGACTCTGTATATCGTGATATGAAAGAATCTAGAGAATCCGAGGGTGTGGCTAGAACAGAGGTCACAGAATCAGGAGACAATTCAGACTCTTTGAAAAAGGACGATTCTATGTGTTGTGATGTGACATCATCTAGGGAAACTAAGGATGTGTGCTGAAAGAGTGATTCTGCAAGTGGTGAAGTAAGATAATTCTGAGAAACTGAATACTGACTCGAAAGAATAGTCTCTACAGGTTGTGATAAAGTATGATATTCCTTGGATTCCGTTAGTGATGACTGTGATAAAAAGTCTACAGAAACTGAGGACCCATAGAGAACGGGCGACTTTGTCGTTTGCATGTCTGTGAGATATTCAGAAGGTTCAGTGTTGGTGAGATACTCTGTGGGTTGTAGCTTCGTGAGATGATCTGTAGTTCGCAGGTTTGTGAGATGACCCGTGGGTTGTAGGTCTGTGAGATAATCTGTGGGTTGTAGGTCTGTGAGATACTCTGTGGGTGGAACATTCGTGAGATAATCTGTGGGTTGTAGATCTGTGAGATACTCTGTGGGTGGAACATTTGTGAGATACTCTGTGGGTTGTAGGTCTGTGAGATACTCTGTGGGTGGAACATTCGTGAGATAATCTGTAGGTTGTAGGTCTGTGAGATACTCTGTGGGTGAAACATTCGTGAGATACTCTGTGGGTGGAACATTCGTGAGATGATCTGTGGGTTGTAGGTGTGTTGCGTACTCTGCAGAGAACATGGGAGAGGGAAACGACTGGTTGGTATTAATCACAGTGTTATTATAGTCCATGTTCCATGGGGTATTATCGCATATCACATCTGGATGGGATGAATCTGCATCATCAGTAACTGTTCCAGATATCGTCAGCGTAGGATCTGCAAGACAGAGGCATAGTAGTTACAGTTTAACATTTTACAGAACTTTACAGAACTCAGATAAAGTCCCAAATTCAGATTTTTACTTTTTTTTTAAAGTCACTATTTGTGTTTAAATTATTGGATGACTTGATAGAATAAACATCAGGGGATTATATGTCAGTGTTAGCAGCGCACTTTTCTTGCAAACAAAAAGTAATCAATGACTTTATCGAAACTAGGTCACCCGCTCATTTTGTCAGTATCGTAACATAATTGTAAATTAATCACAAATTAATAACAAAACATATATCATCAAACCTTTTTATCCCAAACTAAAGTTGACAGGTTTTCTACAAGATGAGCTTCTGATGTGTTTTTCTAATGGCTTTAAATAATAAATAATTAATTTAAAGTGACACTTTAAAAAAAACCACACGTACAAACTGAATATTTTTGAAAGAAAAATCTTGAGGTAGTTTCGATGTAGTAGAACATTTTCACTGTTGATTAAAGTATTTCGTTTAAAACGAGATATTGGATCAATACTTTATGAAATAAAATAAAATTTGGAGCACACATGAATGATTTCATTCCCTGTTACGTTACTGACTTACAAGTTACGGTACTGACCTCCGTTACGGTATTGACAAATATCATTATTGAAATGTTGTCTTTCTTAAAGGAAAGAAGAAAACTGGAAAATTAAATTGTAAACTATGCAAATTTAATTCGTGAATCAGACATTAGCAAAATAAGTAAACTACATTTTTATTAAGCAGTTTCAATCGTTTATAATTTAATTTTAACACTCTTTGCCCATCCCTCATCCGCTGCAAACTGTACAATGCATGTCCAATATAGGACCATTCGTAAAAATGAATCTCATATGCATGTGTATTCAAAGTTAACTTGGGACGGGTCGTAACTCAGTGGTAAAGTGCTCACCTAATGCGCGGACCGCCTAGAATCGATTGCCATCGGTGGTGCAACAAAGGCCGTAGTATGTACTATTCCCTAACCAATTTTGGGGTTTTTTTATGTGCTGAGGTGTCGTTATAAAAGATGCCTTGCTGCTAATCAGAAAAAGTAACCCTTCGCATGGCGACAGCGGGTTTCCTCATTGTCTGTGTGGTCCTTAACCATATGTCCGTCGCCATATAACCGTATTTAAAATGTGCTGAATGTGTCGTTAAATAAAACATACCTTTCTTCCTTTAAAGTTAACTAAGTTAATGTAGATTTACTTGTAGTTTACTTTTGATATTCATAGATGCCAAAAGGAGAATGCATGGTCATAACTCCACAGTGTGAAGGTCAGTTTGAATAGCCTACACTTACAGATGTCCTATTTCACTACGGTGGATGCCAAAGAGATAATGCTCTTAAATTAATGGAGTTCTTGCGTGTTGGCCACCAAAATAAAAAGAGGAAAACAAATAGGAAAAAGAATCGATTATCACCGATTTCATACATTCCACTAATCAGAATTAACTCCTCGTCAGCATCAACTATCCGCCTGAATGTATCATCATTCCACCAATCAGAATTGACTCCTCGTCAGCATCAACAATCTGCCTGAATGTATCACCATTCCACTAATCAGAATTGACTCCTCGTCAGCATCAACAATCTGCCTGAATGTATCACCATTCCACTAATCAGAATTGACTCCTCGTCAGCATCAACAATCTGCCTGAATGTATCATCATTCCACTAATCAGAATTGACTCCTCGTCAGCATCAACAATCTGCCTGAATGTATCACCATTCCACTAATCAGAATTGACTCCTCGTCAGCATCAACAATCTGCCTGAATGTATCACCATTCCACTAATCAGAATTGACTCCTCGTCAGCATCAACAATCTGCCTGAATGTATCATCATTCCATTAATCGGAATTGACTCCTCGTCATTGTAAAACGTCCCCGTACTGTTTCATGAACAAAGTTTTAATCGATATTGACCGACTGATCCTACTAAGCCTTTTTATATCGTTTTGAAAGACTTTTAACGTTCACACTCAATAGGTTGTTAGTTAGCATTACGTCATATTTGATACCTAGATGCAAACGCAATAATAATAAGGAATTCACATTCAATACCTAAACTATTCTATCAGATTATGGTAAATTAGCAGATTTCGCCGTACAAGGGGCCAGAAGTGAAGGCAAAGAAGCATACACTTCGGTAGATATTCAGAGATCCACATACCTTACTCGTGTTTTCACCACCTCTATATTTATTACAATATATCACACGTAACGACGTCCATGTACCTTTGTAAAACTGCTGTATTTTCTCGAATCACATTCTCTTTATTTTAAATGCACAAGCATATTTTGCTTGACATAAAAAACCGAAGTGTATTAAAAACATCAAAACAATATCCAAAGAAACAAAACAGTTTGAATGTTTGCTATTATGTCTGGACAGATGTTAACTAATTTTTGAGAGTTATTGAAAAATCACGTGAATGTGACGTTGCTTGGCCATGATGGTTAAACAATGTCAATGCGACATATAGAAAAACATCTTCCTATTAATATTGGGCGATGATGGAGGGGATATTAGACAAGATCAAAGATGTTGGTACAGTGGGAAGCTTGAGGGTGTATGCTAATTAAAGTTATGAAGTTTTGCGAACGTACTTTGTATGTGGTGTCTTGTGTCAGTAGCCTGCTGACTAACATTACCTTGCAGGCAATTTAATTTGAAAACCATGAATTTAAACACTGGCAACTACCATGCTCACTTAAGCACAATCAGCTGATACACTGGTACTTGATATTGGTAACCTGAACAGAAACAATGTAATGACACACGTCAGTGTTTTAGACGTACTCGTCGTTGTTCGATATATTTTTTTTGAGTATGAGGCTTCCAGAACCAATATGAAATGCTTTTTTTTTTCTAAAGGC
>NC_054708.1:57576406-57691406 GCF_016097555.1 Gigantopelta aegis | reverse complement strand
AAATTTTATTGTATTTCCTAAAATATTTTTTTTTCATACGTACGAAATTATTTGAAGACACACTCCAGTTAGGGCTTCTTACAAATATTAAGACGACCAGAAACACATTGAATATACAGACACTGATATTCTAAACAAGAAAATATATTTAACATGTAAGTTTAATCGTAGAAATATTTTATTAGTCGGAAACACCTTACAATGCAGCAAACTCAGGAATGTCCCTTTAATGTATGTGTAATGTGACGTGCGCGTACGTGATCTAGCTCGTGTGTTTACAATATGTATATGTGTGTGTGCGCAATGTGTGTATGTGTGTGTGTGTGTGTGTGTGTGTGTGTGTGTGTGTGTGTGTGTGTGTGTGTGTGTGTGTGTGTGTGTGTGCCCGCGCGCGCGTGTCATGTGTATGTGTGTGTGTACACTATGTTTTAATCTAGTGCTTAACAAAACAACAACAACAACAAACCTTTTTGGTTGTTGCATATGATGTGTTTTTGGTTCTGACAGTCATCCCCAGCCGCCTGGTCTGTTATCATCGCACAGCGCTGACCACATAGCCTACAGTTGTCATGTTTCCAGTTCATCCACTGCCAGTCAAACGCTACACAGTCAGACCAAAAGTATGTTCCCGTCAGCGACTGGTGCAGACCAAGCCATACGCCTTGGTTACTACAAAGATAGATATCAGGCGATTTGATATTCTAATTAGAGAGCTGTAACAAATACATAGTACATCCATGGTATAAGCAGTCCTGTGGAAAAACTATTAATATTGAATGCATATATGTTAAAGCAATTTTCTTAAACATTGTATTCTCTTTTCCAACTGAGGTTGTTGGGGTGGGGGGGGGGGGGGGGGGTTACGGCGCTTGCACTTGGATAGACAACATGTGCGTCGTAGGTAGACATCGGCATCTGTAGTGTTAATGTCAGTGGATACTGTGTATTTGACGTCTAGGTCTTTAAAATAGAGCAACCAACCACATGTCTCTAAATAGATTCCTAATGTATACTGGATATCATACCGATTACACGATGGTCTCTCAAATTTCAATAATGTGTGTAAGAAATTATCATCTTTACTTCTCCACAAAGGCACTCTGTTTGCGTACAAAGCTGCCTCATCGTTCGTCATTGATAAAGCTGGATTGGACGGACCTCGCCGTTTAAGGGCAGCTGTCACTTTTCCTCCCCATCATTCCTGTGATACTAGTTCACAGAGATTAATTCCCAGTTCTTCTTTGCATGTGAAGTTACATTTTGTTAATATGGTAATAGCTTAAATGGTTCAGTATAATCTAATACGTTAGGGGACCAATTAATCATTTACTTCAAATTTTGTTTCATGGTATGCTCTGCTTGCATAATGGTATTAGAATAGTTTGTGACTGCACTGACTTCAGGGCGTTAAGCTCAGACTGACTCTACCTCAAACTGTGGGTGACTACTTACAACTCATTAGGAAACAGTCTGACCAGGGCGTTAAGCTCAGATTGATTCTACGTCAAATTGTGGGTGACTACTTACAACTCATTAGGAAACAGTCTGACCAGGGCGTCAAGCTCAGGTTGACTCTACCTCAGACTGTGGGTGACTACTTACAACGCATCAGGAAACAGTCTGACCAGGGCCCGTGCTTATAAAACTTGAAGTCTAGACTTTAATAAAGTCCAGACTTTAACGTCATGGCAACGCCATTTAAATAGCATTACGTTCAAGTCTGGACTTTATTAAAGTCTAGACTTTAAGCTTTATAAGCACGGGCCCAGGGCGTCAAGCTCAGGTTGACTCTACCTCAGATTGTGGGTGACTACTTACAATTAATCAGGAAACAGTCTGACCAGGGCGTTAAGTTCAGGTTGACTCTACCTCAGATTGTGGGTGACTACTTACAACTAATCAGGAAACAATCTGACCAGGGCGTCAAGCTCAGGTTGACTCTACCTCAGATTGTGGATGACTACTTACAACTCATCATGAAACAGTGTGACTAGGGCGTCAAGCTCAGGCTGACTCTCTATTTTCAGCATCGTCTGCTCAATATCTGCACAAGCGGTGCGTCCTTCACTCCAGGTCATTTTGTCTTCCAGCAACGTGTATCCCCATTTGTAGACATTACACTTCCCCAGGTCTGTAACGAAAATGTGTAGTATACATTACCTTAATTCAAACAGTGCTAAATGTGAACAGATTTTAACGCGTGACTGAAGATAACATAATTTTGAGTTGTAATTTGTTATAGATAGAAAGGAATACAAACAGATAGTTGTAGACGTGTCTGAAAATGGACACATTTGTTTCCAATTTCTTCTCAAAAGATGACCACTTAGCTGTGATTTGGTCGTCAGAATATCCGTTAAGTGTGCCTGCACAGGCCAAGTAGGAGCATGTAGGACGAATCTTCACTTCTATTGTTTGTTTGTTTGTTTGCTTCTTGTTTGTTGTTGTTGTTGTTTGTTTTGTTTTGCTTTGCTTTTGCTTTGCTGTTTTTGTTTTGTTTTGTTTTGTTTTGTTTTGTTTTATTTTGGGTTTTCTAGCGGTTTTATTCTTTTTATAGCTGAAGGTATATTTCATAGAAAATCGACTGAATCGTTTCTTAAGTTTCTTATATTGTTCTTTTATGTGACCCTGATTCTGTTTTAGTTAAGTGGCACCTACTTCTAGTTGGTAGTTGCCAATTGACAGCAATCCAAAACAAATTAAACCCAGATGTTCGTGGTATTCTATTAGTTTTACATAATCATTGTTACACATAAGTCCTTATGCTACACATAAGTCTTTATGCCAAGCTTGCCTTGGAGTTTTTCGTCATACTGACATCAAGCCGTTCAAAGCTTTTTCTCCAACATCACGTTGCTGATATTGGAGGCTTGGTGAAATGGGTCATTTGGTAGTGTTTTTCCTATAACAGTAATCAAGTTGTGTAAGTCTGTTTTATATGATGTTTTCCGTTCAAGTTACACAAAACGATGGCATAGATACAGACATAAAACAAGCTATGTATACTGCACAAAATAAAACGATTGACACTTACAAACGTAATGCAAAATGAGGATTCAATAGTTCTGTTGAACTCGTATACATGTATGCATAAACAAGAGAAATACCTATCAGTGTTGTCAGGATTCCAATATAGCCCATTTGCAGAACAATGAACTTGACCGCAGAACACATCTGAAGATAACAAATATAATTTCTTAGTGGCACGCAGAAAAGTTAAATAATTTTTACAAAAACATATATATGCATGTATAGAGGGAATAAAAAGAACACTTAACGACACTCCTGAGTAACTGTGGAGAGGACAGGAGGAGGAGAACTCTATTAACGTGCCCATATACCAAGGTTTCAGGCACGTCCACCATGGGCCTAACCTCTGGGTATGCCAGTGACTGTGTCAGGCACGTCCACCGTGGGACCGACCTCTGGGTATGCCAGTGACTGTGTCAGGCACGTCCACCATGGGCCCGACCTCTGGGTATGCCAGGACTGTGTCAGGCACGTTCACCGTGGGACCGACCTCTGGGTATGCCAGTGACTGTGTCAGGCACGTCCATCATGGGCCCAACCTCTGGGTATGCCAGTGACTGTGTCAGGCACGTCCATCATGGGCCCAACCTCTGGGTATGCCAGTGACTGAGTCGAGAAGGGTGAGGTGAAGATTGAGGTGGGCGGAATTTGGAATGCCAAGTTAGAAGTTAGGTCAGGAACCTAGAACCTGGAACCTAAACCCAAAATAGAAACTGCATTCTACTTAAGTCTGGGGAAATTAGAGCCAAAACTAATCTTTCATTGTTCGGCCGAAAACACTTCAGGTGATTTGAGCAATGTTGACAGGCTGCCAAAATAAAGTGTTTCGGACTATTTACACAAATTAAAAAGAAACATAAGAATTTTGATCGGAAGTCAAAATATGTAAAGTCCGGCTAAGCCTTAAGTCCGGGGGCACAGGTTAACGGAAAGGTTGGCGCTCCTCTACGGCGATCCAGATGCGAACTTGAAGTTTGGGAGGATCTTCGATAATTCCGGAAATTGGCTGATGAAGTAACAGTACTCATCCTCTCCAAGTATCATTCAAAACATCTGCTGGATGGTGCGGTTTGACATGTTGGTGTTGACCCATGCTTGGCGGAACACACCATCCTGTCGTATCGTCGAGGAATGTCCTAGAGTTGGTGGGGTCCCTGTTTTGGTAGGCATACATGGTGTACTACCTTCTCCCGGTGTGCATGGACTTGAACTTGACCGTCTTGGGCCGCAACTTGAGATCTTCAAAGCTTTCTACGTCACAAATAATATATTGGTGATAGCATGGCGGCAGAGTTGCATTCCAAGGACTGCGTTCCGGGGGGAGTGAGCCTTTGCCGCTGACGTCTGGACTGGTTCCGAGCCCTTGGTAAGAGTGGAGGTCGTCTTCTTCTTCTTCTTGGGAGTTGCTGCCACCGTCGGCAAGTCTCTGGGGCTGGCCGGGTGGTCTACATGAATGATGTGCTCCATGGGTTCAACGGGGTGGCGACTGACCAGACGGGACTGTCGCTGGCAGATGAGCCGCCAGTTTTGGTCTCTCCTGGGTCGCCCCTAAAGCGGTTGAGCCGCTAACTTTAATCCCCTCTATGCCGCCCCTGGCGCGCGTCTCCTAGGCTTCCTCTTCTTTTTCTTGCCACCGCTGTATAGTAGCGAGACAGTTCCTGTATTTCTGTTGTACTCAACGAAAAAGCGCAACAGCTGACCAATGGAATTAAACATAGTCCCCAGGGTAAGGTGGAATTAATCGAGACAAGAGTCGAAGGTAACTTGATCGTGTGAAAGTGAGCAAGAGTGTGAGGACAGGGAAGAAAAAGTGCTTAATGACTTCCCATGAGTGAGTGTGAAGGAGGACAGGGAATGAAAAGAATGCTTAATGACATCCCATGAGTGAGTGTGAAGGAGGACAGGGAATGAAAAGAATGCTTAATGACATCCCATGAGTGAGTGTGAAGGAGGACAGGGAGTGAAAAGAATGCTTAATGACATCCCATGAGTGAGTGTGAAGGAGGACAGGGAATGAAAAGAATGCTTAATGACACCTCAGCAAATGTTCAATTATGGCTAATTGGTGTCTATTGTTGTTATTTGGTTTTTGTAGTTCAGACTGGGAAAGTAAACCGCCGCAACCACATAGGCCATCATTATATAATCGTAGCAAAACACAAACATCAAAGGACTATGACATTGGCGAAAAACAAACATCATAGGACTATGGCATTGGCAAAACACAAACATCATAGGACTATGGCATTGGCAAAAAACAAACATCATAGGACTATGGCATTGGCAAAACACAAACATCATAGGACTATGGCATTGCCAAAACACAAACATCATAGGACTATGACATTGCCAAAACACAAACATCATAGGACTATGTCATTGGCGTAAAACAAACATCATAGGACTATGGCATTGCCAAAACACAAACATCATAGGACTATGACATTGGCAAAACACAAACATCATAGAACTATGGCATTGGCAAAACACAAACATCATAGGACTATGGCATTGGCAAAACACAAACATCATAGGACTATGGCATTGGCGAAAAACAAACATCATAGGACTATAGCATTGGCAAAACACAAACATCATAGGACTATGGCATTTGCGAAAAACAAACATCATAGGACTATGGCATTGGCAAAACACAAACATCATAGGACTATGGCATTGCCAAAACACAAACATCATAGGACTATGACATTGCCAAAACACAAACATCATAGGACTATGACATTGCCAAAACACAAACATCATAGGACTATGTCATTGGCGTAAAACAAATGTCATAGGACTATGGCATTGGCGTAAAACAAACATCATAGGACTATGGCATTGCCAAAACACAAACATGATAGAACTATGACATTGGCAAAACACAAACATCATAGAACTATGGCATTGCCAAAACACAAACATCATAGGACTATGACATTGCCAAAACACAAACATCATAGGACTATGACATTGCCAAAACACAAACATCATAGGACTATGTCATTGGCGTAAAACAAATGTCATAGGACTATGGCATTGGCGTAAAACAAACATCATAGGACTATGGCATTGCCAAAACACAAACATGATAGAACTATGACATTGGCAAAACACAAACATCATAGAACTATGGCATTGGCAAAACACAAACATCATAGGACTATGGCATTGGCAAAACACAAACATCATAGGACTATGGCATTGGCAAAACACAAACATCATAGGACTATGGCATTGGCGAAAAACAAACATCATAGGACTATGGCATTGGCAAAACACAAACATCATAGGACTATGGCATTGGCGAAAAACAAACATCATAGGACTATGGCATTGGCAAAACACAAACATCATAGGACTATGGCATTGCCAAAACACAAACATCATAGGACTATGACATTGCCAAAACACAAACATCATAGGACTATGTCATTGGCGAAAAACAAACATCATAGGACTATGGCATTGCCAAAACACAAACATCATAGGACTATGACATTGGCAAAACACAAACATCATAGGACTATGGCATTGGCGAAAAACAAACATCATAGGACTATCGCATTGGCGAAAAACAAACATCATAGGACTATCGCATTGGCGAAAAACAAACATCATAGGACTATGGCATTGGCGAAAAACAAACATCATAGGACTATGTCATTGACTTTGACGCGTGTTTAAATACCTCTATGGACGAGACACATGAAATGACGCTAATTAATAATACAACAATATTTACTTGCGTCCAAACATTTATCAAACAAATCTATCCTTTTGATCAACATATTATAATTATAATTATTGTCACGTGGCGTGTGATAAAGAATATTTCAGCACACTGTCTTTTTTTCTTGCGTCACAGTTTCTTTTCTAAACTGTTTGTATAAAATATGGAGGGGTGATGTCTTCAAATTAACTCTGGCTAGATTTAAATGAAGTATGTTAATGTGTAATATATTAATGTTATGTATATAGGAAAGGGCCTTGTACGTTTTTGTGTGCTATAAAATCAGTTTTCAGTCAAATCAAATCAAACACCTGTCTTGTAAACGATTTCAAAATATGGTTGTATATATACTAACACAAGTTTGTATTACTATATTGTACTTTAAAAGTAAGCTACATACATTTAGTGACGTGACAGTTACGCTTTTCATTTTGTATTGAAACTCTCCAGTTAAATCCAATGTCTTGATTTCACTTTGAATGTCATGGGGTTTTCTTTTAGCTCAATTACCAAATCGCTTAACCTTTTTTTTTCTTAGTATAATTATATCCTGCAAGTGTAGCCAAGAAATGTTTCTCTTATAAAGGATTTAGGTAGAAATCAGTATTCAAGATTAGTGTAATTATTTGATGATTTTCTTCCCAGGTTAATAAGGAATACTGTGTTAACTTTTTAACTAATACATGTACCTTGTGTCATCATTAAGTCGCGTCTATTGTCGACAGTGTTTTACAAAACATTTAGAGTCTGTACTGAATCTGATGCATTGTAACTGAGGGGACCCACCTCGGTGGCGTCGTGGTTAGGCCATCGGTCTACAGGCTGGTAGGTACTGGGTTCGGATCCTAGTCGAGGCATGGGATTTTTAATCCAGATACCGACTCTAAACCCTGAGTGAGTTCCCCGCAAGGCTCAATGGGTAGGTGTAAACCACTTGCACCGACCAGTGATCCATAACTGGTTCAACAAAGGCCATGGTTTGTGCTATCCTGTCTGTGGGAAGCGCAAATAAAAGATCCCTTGCTGCTAATCGGAAAGAGTAGTCCATGTAGTGGCGACAGCGGGTTTCCTCTTAAAATCTGTGTGGTCCTTAACCATATGTCTGACGCCATATAACCGTAAATAAAATGTGTTGAGTGCGTCGTTAAATAAAACATTTCTTTCTTTCTTTCTTTCTTTGTAAATGAGGGAAGACTTTATTGTGCAGACATTATCAAGTGCCAGTGTTTGTAATGTGTCCTTACAGCTTGAATAAAACAAAAGAAACAAATCATTTATACTTTTACTAAAATTTTCCATTTACTCATTTGATATAACAAAAATTTACATTTCGTGTTTGACTAACTAAATTTAACGCTCTTACCTTTAGTTAGCCAAAGATGATGTCTTCGGGTATTAAGTGCATAACAGTTGTACAGAATTCGGTGATCAAATTTATTTTATAATTCTGTTTTTAATTAATTATTAATTCGTGTAATTTTGTTGCATTGATTTGTGAAAAAGGTAAATATGCTTATGACGAGTACGTGATAATTAACAATACCGAAGTTGATCTCATCAATAATAAACCCAGTTAAACATGGAAACCAGCAAAACGTCATACATCAAATATAAGAAAATAAATAAAAAATATTGAAGATCTGGTTGTTATTTTTTTACTCTCAATCTCAATTGGTGTTTAAACTAAGATTCAAATGTATTTTAGTTAAAGATCAACAGAGCATGGAAACAGCTTAAGCTTGTGACTGGAAGAGGGATTATAGGATATATTAAATAATAAGCCATTACCTTTTAAATTGAGTTAATTTAATTGTTTTTTGTGTTTTTTTCAAACCAGCAAAATATTTACTATAATAATAATAAAACCAGTTGTAATTAAGATATTTATTTTTATAGTCCCTGTACAGGTAGTTTATATATGAACATTTAAATCGCATAACCAGAAATCGGCTAACCACACGTTTGTGTATAATATGTCAGGAAGGTATTAACGTGCTCGCTTGTGCGCGGTCGGTCTGGGATCGATTCTCATTGGACCGTTCCAGCCCGTACACCACGACTGATATACCAAAGGCTGTGGTATGTGATATCCTGTCTGTGCATATACAAATATCTCGCTATTAATGAAAAAATGTAGCGGGTTTCCTCTCTAAGACTATATGTCATTACCAATAGCCGATGATTAATAAATCAATGTGCTCTAGTTAAACGAAACAAACTTTAACTTTAACAGTGGACACAGACTGACTTTATATATTTTAGTAAGAACTCGTTCCAGCCAGTGTCCCACAACGGTTGTAACAAAGGTTGTGGTATGTACTATCCTGTCTGCGTAATGGTATATATAAAAGATCTCTTGTTGCTAATCGAAAAGAGTAGCCTATGAAGTGGCGACAGCGGGTTTTCTTTTTCAATATCTGTGTGGTCCTCAAACATAATGTCCGACGCCATATAACCTTAAATAAAATGCGTTGAGTGTGTCGTTAAATAAAACATTCCCTTCCTTCTTTCCTTCCTTCCTTCTTTCCTTCATTCCGTCCTATAGTAAGAAAGGGGGAAGCAAAACACCTGAATACATTTTATACACACGATTTATAGCTCGTTTTTCATTCTACCTGTTTATAAATATATAGGCATATTCCAAAGAAAGGTGAGATTTAATTCAAACCATAATAACATCAATAGCAATGAAATAAAAGTAAAGTTTGTTTTATTTAACGACGCCTCTAGAGCACATTGATTTTTATCTTATCATCGGCTAGTGGACGCTTGACCTACATCCCGCTTCCTAGCAATGAAATAAGATACAACGTTAGGGATCTTGTCCAATTGTATCACGATGAAGCTGAGTAAAGTTATTTGTTACATGTATAACTCTTGTTTTAAATTATGCTAAATTTAGCATACTGAGCTCCAGTAGTTTGCAATTCGAATAAACGTATTTTTTGTTTGATCACAATGCCACAAGCGTATGTAATGGTAAATATATAGTTCCGGTTACCAGCAGCCTGTGACGCGTACACATGGCAAAATGACGAAACGAAGCTCAGTAGCGGTTGGATTTCTTTCTCCTTTTTTTTTTCTTTTGTCTTTCTTTTGTCTTTCTATTTTTTTTTTTTTTTTTTTTTTTTTTTTTTGGGGGGGGGGGGTGTTTCGGGTTTTGTTTTGTTTTTGTTGTTGTTTGTTTGTTGTTTTTGTTGGGGTTTTTTTTTGGGGGGGGTTGTTTGTTTTGTTGGGGGTTTTGTTGTTGTTGTTGTATTCAGTATATTTAATACAGACAGACAGACAGACATATTTTATTAAAGTCTCATCCAATATATACACAGTAAAATTCATGAGAAACATTCTTAATAAACAATATAAAGGTCACTAATGATGGAATTGTGAGAGACTAAAAATCACATCAAAAATAAAACATACTGGCGTAATTTACGTAATATAAATATACAATACAGTACACAAGAAACGTTCTTATTAAACAATATAATACACACATCATGGGGACTAATTGGTAACTAATTTACAGCATTTGACATTAGAGCCAGCCACCGGCTATCCTTTAAACAATGTATAATTAAGTGCAGTTCTGAAAATTAACTAGTATTGTTTCACATAACCGCAGATTACAATTAATGTTACATTAAAGGGACATTCCTGAGTTTTCTGCAATTTTAAGATGTTATCGACTAACAGAGACTTTTTAACGACTGTAATTACATATCAAATATATTTTTCAGCATAAAATATTAGTGGCTGTGTATTAAATATATTTCTGATCGTTCTAAAAGTTGTACTACGTTAAATTTCATTTTATTTCCTAAAATATACTTTTTGTCGTACGTACGAAATTATTTGAAGACAAAATCCAGTTTGGACTTCTTACAAATGTTAAGACGACCAGAAACACATTAAATATACAGACACTGATATTTTAAACAAGAACATATATTTAATACGTAAGTTTAATCGTAGAAACATTGTATTAGTCGGAAACATCTTACAATGCAGCAAAGTCAGGAATGTCCCTTTAACATTTTGGATCGAACTTGATGAATGAGCAGGCATCAGCATAGTTTTCACTATGGCTCTAGTGGTGTCGGTAAACAAAATAACTGTTTTAATCATACGGCTATGCCATGATGATACCAAAAAACGTAGCGGGTTTCCTCTAAAACTGTATGTTAGAATTATCAAATGTTTGACATCCAATAGCCAATGATTAATAAATCAATTTGCTCTAGTGGTGTCGTTAAACAAAAACGAACTTTAATTTTGCTTCGTAGTAGAGGTGGCAAGACTGCGTGATGTGCTCTGGAGACTGTGATCCTGTTTGACATTATGTTCTTACACTAATTGTAAACCAGTAAATATATTTTTATTTTATTTTTAAAGGCATATTGTCACAGACCACTGACCTATTTAATGGTTTAACAAAGTATTACCTGAACAAAAATAATTTGATTTGTCCCTAACTAAACTTTATTCAACCATCTTCATAACCACCATACTCCCTTTTTTAATGACGTTTTGTAAAAATAATTGAATTATGGCAATGGTCCATAATTCAAAAACAAAAATTGCTGAGAGGGATGACATGGATTTCACTCCATCATGGTTCAGTTAAGGTGATGCGATAGCTAGATTTGGTTTCCAACAAATAATGTAATTTTTATTTATTATCTATTTTTAGAGAAATAAGGTCCTTAAATCCGTTACAGTATGCCTTTAAGTATGTTAGTGCATATACATGTATATGATTACGGTTAAGCACGGTGTTCCTGGCCGACAAGTCCGCTGCTAATAATGGTTAGTTATTATTGGTTAGTACATTTACCCACCGAGCCGTTGTAACTCACTCTCGCTTGGAGCCTGTATACCGGCCTCCGTTTTGTAGTGGTTAAACCATCGAACTTGAGGCTGACAGGTACTGGGTTCACACCCTCAAAACCTCCCAGCTTTAAGTGTTGTTTTGTTTTGTTTTTTTCTGGGTTTTTTCTTTTCTTCTTCTTCTTCTCGTTGTTCTTTTCTTTCTAAGGTCAGGTCATAGGGCTTTACGTGCACATTCAGAGCAAGCGGTTGTAGCGCACGCCTTTTCTTTTTCTTCTTTTCTCTCATTTTCCATTAACCTTGATTATATATAACTCATATCCAGACAGCCCAGAACAACGTGCTTGAACTGTAATTGGATATAAGCACAAAAATCAGTTAAAATGAAGTGAGGAGCCTGTATTGGGATGTGAACCCAGTACTTAGCAGACTTAGAGATAATGGTTTAGTCACCAAGATCGTGAGACTTGGTCATTAAAGGTATACGCGTGCAGGAGTAGATGTTAAAATACGCATATCAACAACACACAAGGGTTTAAAGACTTCTTACAATGGCGGAGTATCGCAGCCGAGATGATAGCAAAATCTATATTTTCATTCAGGATTTGAATTACGTGTTAGACAATAGAGGGGCCACGTTACGTCAGATCTACCCACTGCCAGGGAGCATTGTTTTGGGTCGGGATTACCTGGCGATTAGCATATAGAGCAGGTTAGAATATTGCGCTCGCTGAAGCAGGACAGAGGGTGTTGTATTTCAGACAGGACACTGTTTCAAGTTAAATTTTTCACGGGGGGTCTAACAAACAATGCGTGCTTGAAGACGTCTGAAAAGCCCGCTCGTCTTTGTTTGTGACAATCGGCGGTGGTTCACAATCGAACTGGGTATCTGCCAAAAACCTGCCGAAATATTAGTATTGTTCATAGGTCCCTTGTCGTTCCGAGTCATCAGACGTAGAGCTCAAGCCAAGTGCTGCTGTGTGCAGTGTGTGTGCTATTTTAAACTGAATACAGGACGATTTAAACATTATACTGGCAAGTTAACGCAGAGACAAAATTGATTCTATAACGGGATAAGGCATTCGTTGTTCATCTGATGCTAGGAAGGCTAAAATTAGAAGGACATCTGGTCGGGTGCAAGGATTTTTTCCGGGATTTCCTCCAAGCATGCAGAGCACCCGCTGAAAACATGAGACGAAAGCGGTGCGCCGTTTAAGACAAGTGAACTAACAAAGCACACTTGTTTAACTGCCATGGATTGTGGTTAACCGAAACAAGAGAAGAACAGAGACACCAAGATCAGGTAATCAGCTTGTGTATTGGTTATGGAAAGAGGTCGACCCGTACCCCTCTATATCAAAGTCTTTAAGACTAACCATAAGCCTAACTGTAAAAGGAAAGAAATGTTTTATTTAACGACGTACTCAACACATTTTATTTACGGTTATATGGCGTGAGCCGTAAAACTAACACTAACCATTGAAAGGGGGTACGAGTCGAACTCATGCCGTTTGTGTTTTTTAAATCCCTAAAACCCGGGTCATCGCAAATAGTTTAATATAGATCTAGGCTCGGACATCTTAGATAAATAGTATAAAATAGGGTAACATGATACAGGTTGGGTTAAAGGGGCTTCATCAAAATTGCATAATAACCAAAATTATTTACTGTTTTTGGTTTTGAAATTTAAAGATTATTAGCTCGAACAACATGCTCATACAGATTATTAAAAAACCGTTTCATTTATTAGTAGAAACTAAAAATGTTGGGGAAATATGTACAGGATTATCGGGGGGGGGGGGGGGGGGGTCGTCCATAATTATTTTACTTTAATAAAAGTTTTATTTAGGGGAAAAAATTGGCAGCTGTTTGAATGGATATCCGATGTAGATTTACTTTTGTCGTCTACATAATTACCTAGAATTCTTGAGAAAGCCACTGTTTACTCCTAGCAACAGCGCATTACAATTTCGATATTTTAGAGTTAATTATGTAAATGTAGGATCAGACTAAAATTAAGTAAAGATTTTGTGAAGGATAGATTGATTTGTAGTTATTTTATCATAAACATATTTTAAGCAAAGTATGGCATTTGCATCTTCATATATATACCGTTGATGAAGCGCGTTACCGACGTTATTATGGGGCTAGTTATATTGGTATATAATACTGTTCATTTGTGCAACTCCACCCTTTCGGCGTTTCATGTGTAAACATCATCTGCGAAAACTGTTTGTGTTGGCTGAAATTAGCATTAGCTAATTGCTGTTTCAATTTCATTTGGGGCAGGATATCATCACTATTTTTTACAGTGATCCATTAGTGGCTGGAACGAGAATCGATAGTAGACCGATCGCGTATCAGGCGAGCGCAGTACCACTTCCCGCCCCCTTGGACGATTTAGTACGAGTCTGCTTTTATATTGTGGCGGTATCTAGCTCAGTAGGTAGAGCACTCGTCTGATATGCTTTCGTCGTGGGATCGAAATACCCTAGTGGACCCGTTCCAATCTGCCCCACGACTGGCCGTACTATGTGATGTCATGTCTATGGGAAAGTCTCTGTTAGTCGATAACATCTTAAAAATTGTAGCAAATTAAGGAATGTATCTTTAAATACTAATAAACATGTTAAACAGGCTGTTCTCTGCTGCCATTGTAAGATGTTTCTGACTAACAGAGCCTTTCTAATGAATGAAATTGCATAATTAATTACATTTTCTTCTTTCGAATATCATCGATATAGTACTTATAGCAGCTAAAATTTATTTTCTTTCCTAATAGACATATATTGTTTCATACACGTGTACGGGATTAGTGGGAAGTACAATTTATTAAGGGATTCTATAGACATTACGATGACCTAAAACACCTTGTATAAACAGACACTGCTAAACACTAAAATTAATTTAATATATTTTAATCGGTCAAATTAAATTACATGGTCAATATAGTTGTTCAACCATTGTATTATAATAGCAGCAAACTTGGGAACTTTATTTAAAAACTTACATGTAATATCAATCTACTTGATAACATTACGATTAAGAATGCAGAAACAAAAAGTAAAGTAAGGATTTAAATCTTACTGATTTATACCGTTTTCATATAAAATTATTCTTAATTTTAATTAATCTTAGCATGCTTATATTATAAAATAGTTCATGTATTATTATATTATAGTATATTATTACATTGTGTTGTATTGTATATTGTATTGTATATTGTATTGTATTGTGTATTGTATTGTATTGTATTGTATTGTGTATTCTATTGTATTCTATTGTATTCTATTGTATCCTATAACTTATCCATGTCATAAACCTATGTGATAATTTAGTTTATTACACACCAGTGTAAGATATTGCTCGTCATAACAATCACTCAATATCTAACTAGTGTAATATTGGCGTGACGTGAGCGTGACGTAGATCACTTGCTGACACATTTCATAGAAAAATAACGTGTAATAGTTCTCGGCATCTGCTTACTTCTGCGTTGTGTCTTGTTTAAAATACTAAACTGTGTTTCAAATACTACACGAGCATGCCTGTCATACCATTTCTATGAAACTCGTGAACAGTAATGGTATCTGACTCGCTTTCGCTCATCAGATACCAAAACTGTTCACTCATCGTGGGATCGAAATACCCTAGTGGACCCGTTCCAGTCTGCCCCACGACTGGCCGTACTATGTGATGTCATGTCTATGGGAAAGTGTATTTAAATGATCCTGTGCCAGGGTTGAAAATTAACATGAAAACCAAGGTCGCCAGCAGGGTCAGTTGATGAAAAATCTTACTAGCTCTTCTAAAATTTAACTAGCCCTCCAATTATCATATTGGAATTTAACTGCACAGCTAAAATTAAAACTAGAGTGTTTTCTTGTTGAATAATAACCGTTTGCGTTAAAGAAAACCGATGAATTGACGTTTAACTTTATAATGAATAAAGTAAAAATTCATATAAAAACATGTTGTCAATAGAGGGTAAAAGATTATGCAGTAGAAACAGACTAAATGTAGAACTGCGCGTGCGTTAGTAAACAAAACTTTGTGGTGATGGAAAAGGGGTGAAATTCCCAGCAAATGATTTCCTCGGGAGTGGCTGTTCTCCTAGATAGACATCTATGGAATCATCCACTGTTTTGCCAAATGCCCATTCGACTCTGCTTTGTGCAGAGATACGGCCCTGATCATGCATTACGGTTATGTCATTCAGATTACCTTGGATGTTCCATCAATTGCCTTAAAACTTGTATCACAAAAAAAGTTAATCTATGCAGTTTGATGGTAATTTGTAAAGAATTTTTGTGTTAATTTACACTGCACTTTTACCATCAATAAAATGTTATTTGAGACGGTATGGATTTAAAACTTAATAAATTAATATGTTTTTATTAGAATTTTGTCTTTATTCATTATGTTGGCGCTGTCAATAGAACATGTTCTGTCTTCTGCTGTCAGATCTGTAGTTCACGCCAACACAAACGCGATGTGTTTTGTCACATTTGATTCAGTATCAGTGTGTTTCACTTTTAACTAGTACCATACTCGCCAGACACTAAAATCGATGGTCGCCCAACGGACTACCTTTGAAAAATTCTTATCGCCCTTAGCCAATAAAGGTCGTCACGGGCTACCGCGCGACTGCTAATTTTCAACCCTGCTGTGCTGTTGATGGGAAAATGTGGCGATTTCCTATCAAATTATGTGTCAAAAAGTATCAAATGTTTGACACCCATTAGCAGATAATCAATAAATCAATGTGTTCTAGTGGTGTTGTTAAATAAAACAAACTTTAACTGTCTTTATAGTATTCCACAATGGACATGACATCGATCATTTATAATTCAAAAATCTTCCGGGAGCAAATACCCTGACTCTTAGATAACTGTCCTTTCCATACAATTACAGACACAGCATATAGTGGTGTGGTGCCTTAGGTTGCGTAAACCTTCTAAATAATACAAAGTGAAAATAAAAATTACAGTTGCGTCACTTTGATCGCAGCGATAACTTTGACGTATATGTCAAGAATGAAGGATCAGATGATAGGAATCTGGCCACTGTGCCTAGAGGGTGTCCCATACGCTTGGGTTCCACTGGTGGTCGCACTAGACCCGTAATGCCTTAACACCTCCACGCCAACCCAATCCACACTTCAGAATTCTCTTCGACGGCTATGTGTTATAACACTACTTAATTGCTATTCTGGTATTTAAAGTTAGTACAGTATTATAGAGAGAACTACTTTATCGACGTCGATATGAGCTTGTAAGTAGATTACAAACAACGCCGCCGGGGAAATATTATAGACTGGGTTTGGATCGTGTTGTAATCCGCAGGTCGTTTTCATTCACATCGCCGTACACTCGCTATGGAAATCAGTCAATTCAGAACCTTTCTTCTGAAAATCCCTTTGATATTGTTTGTGACCTATTCACTTTGCGGTGTCGACAACAGTGGTGCGATTTAAAAAATACAAATACAGTGCACGAACTACATGGTCAATAAAGTTGTTCAACCATTGTATAAAGTTAAGAATAAATGACTTTCCTGATCCAGTGATATACTATTCTAAATTAAAGGGATATCCCTGAGTTTACTGCATTGTAAGATGTTTCCGACTTAGAATTTTTTTTACGATTAAACTTACATATTAAATATATTTTCTTGTTTAGACTATCAGTGTCTGTATATTCAGTGTGCTTCTGGTTGTCTTAATATTTGTAAGAAGCCCAAACTGGATTTTGTCTTCAAATAATTTCGTACGTATAAAAAAAAATATTTTAGGAAATAAAATGAAATTTAACCTAGTAAAAATATTAGAACGATCAGAAACACGTTTAATATATATTATACAGCCACTAATATTTTATGCAGAAAAATATATTTGATATGTAATTACAATCGTTAAAAAGTCTCTGTTAGTCGATAACATCTTAAAAACTGCAGCAAATTAAGGCATGCATCTTTAAATACTAATAAACATGTTAAACAGGCTTCTGATTAACAGAGCCTTTCTAATGAATGAAATTGCATAATTAATTACATTTTCTTCTTTCGAATATCATCGTTATAGTACTTATAGCAGCTAAAATTTATTTTCTTTCCTAATAGACATATATTGTTTCATACACGTGTACGGGATTAGTGGGAAGTACAATTTATTAAGGGATTCTACAGACATTACGATGACCTAAAACACCTTGTATAAACAGACACTGCTAAACACTAAAATTAATTTAATATATTTTAATCGGTCAAATTAAATTCTATTAGTCCGTTACATGTTATAATAGCAGCAAACTTGGGAACTTTATTTAAAAACTTACATGTAATATCAATCTACTTGATAACATTACGATTAAGAATGCAGAAACAAAAAGTAAAGTAAGGATTTAAATCTTACTGATTTATACCGTTTTCATATAAAATTATTCTTAATTTTAATTAATCTTAGCATGCTTATATTATAAAATAGTTCATGTATTATTATATTATAGTATATTATTACATTGTGTTGTATTGTATATTGTATTGTATATGTATATTGTATTGTATATTGTATTGTATTGTATTGTATTGTATTTTATTGTATCCTATAACTTATCCATGTCATAAACCTATGTGATAATTTAGTTTATTACACACCAGTGTAAGATATTGCTCGTCATAACAATCATGCAATATCTAACTAGTATAATATTGGCGTGACGTGAGCGTGACGTAGATCACTTGCTGACACATTTCATAGAAAAATAACGTGTAATAGTTCTCGGCATCTGCTTACTTCTGTGTTGTGTCTTGTTTAAAATACTAAACTGTGTTTCAAATACTACACGAGCATGCCTGTCATACCATTTCTATGAAACTCGTGAACAGTGTTGGTATCTGACTCGTTTTCGCTCATCAGATACCAAAACTGTTCACTCATTTCATAAACATGGTATGACAGGCAAGGTCAAGGTCAAAGGGTTTTACGTGCACGTTCAGAGCAAGCTGTTGTAGCGCACGCCTGTCGTGGGCACAGGTGCCGGCCTTGGCCGGCCTCTCTGTCCAAGACAGGAAAGGTGGGGGGGGGGGGGGGGGGGGGGAGGAGGAGGGACCGTCTGCACTGGCAGGTGCAAGGGAGCACCAGCAGTCCGATTGAATCGGTAGCAGGCGGATGGGATGGTGGTGCTATGGAATTTGAGTGGAGCGATTTAAACCAAAGAGAAAAGGTGCGCAATTTTGTTGAGTAATTTTGGCGCAATTTTGAACGGTCGGTCGAAAGGTAAATGTTTGAGCTAGTATAGGTTTGGAATTCGAGTGTAGCTCGTTAGTGGTTCGAGAGTAGCTCGTTATTTATCGACCTTCATGATGCTGGTTGTCTCCCTAGGCTGTCCATAGGGTCCTCAGAAGGACCTGACCTATTCAGGTCGTGGCATGACAGCCCAGAGGAGACTCGTGCAATTTTGTGTAGACACTGGTAGGCAAGGCAATTTGTTCCGGGGTGGTCGAAGCGCAGGTGTTGATTTGGTCTTCAGTTTGCTCCTCAGTGACACCAAGTACATTCCAGCAGCAAGTATTTTGGGTTATTGGGGTGGGGGCGGCCGATATTCTTTTGTTCGGCCTTCCCCGGGTGTATTGCAATTGTGTACTCGGAACCGGTCTTCTTTTGTCCGGTTCCTTATTTGAGCACGTGTTGGGCCATTAAGTGTTGGGCGGATGCATTGTTATCATTAGTCAATGCATCCTGTGTGCTGTTGCGGTGAGCATGCTGTCTGTGTGTAATCCTAGTTTTGGTGTTTAGGTTGTACCTATTGCCTTACGTCCCTATTCTAGTGTATCCAACGGTCATCATGACCACCCCTCCCCCCCCCCCCTGCCTCTGTGTAGCTTGGTTAACACAGTGGCTGGGGGGGGGGGGGGGGATTAGTCTATTCTAGTTATCTAATTTGAAGGGCACGCCCTTGTAGTATGTGTATTGATTAAAAAGCCTAGTGCGTAGCATATTATTTTATCATACAATGAAAGAGAGAGAGAAGAGAGAAAGTTAGTTGGTTAGTAATGAATAATCACATACATCACAGTCGTCCTTTCTGGCATGCTAGGGTAGTAGTGGCTTTATTAATTTGGTTTCCCTCCCCCGCAAATTCAACAGAGTGATTATCGCTATCTATTGGTAACTGTATACTAATTTGTTTGTGGGCTAGCGCCCTTAACTATATTGATCTTACTTGGTCGGTCTTCTATGTTCTGTTCTCTAGATGTCTTTCAGTGCCCTAGGTGACTTACCGCGTCTGCTAGTTTTATTCATTACTAAGTGCATGGTGCGAAATACATGAAAATGTGCGGTATATATATATGTGGGTATTCTGGTTGTGGATGGCTGGCTTGGACCTTTAGGCGGCTGAAAAGAGAGAAGTTGGTAATTAGTGGTCCTATCCTGTTTGGTATATAGGCTTGGGATGGCTGGTTAGTTTCTTGTTCAGATGTGTTACTGCGATCACATATGGAGTGGTATGCACGAGTTTGCCAACTTGTTTTGAAGAGTAGTTAATAACCTGTTGTATTGACATTAATTTATTCAGAAGTTCGCTACCTCCCCACCTTTGGCCATTTGCAGTAGAGTGCATCGTTTCCGAGTTCTAATTGGTAGCAGCTCTTACGCAAGGGCTTATGGGCGAGTGGTTTTGAATAGTCCCTATATATGATCTATTCACATGTTTATTTTATAGTTTTGGTTTGTTATACATGAATCTATTCGGAAGTTCGCTACCTCCCCACCTTTGGCCACTTATAGTAGAGTGCATCGTTTAATACATAAGGGCTTACAAGCGAGTGGTTTTTGAACATTCCCTATGTATAGTCTAGTTAACAGGTTTATTTTAGTGTTTGGTTTGGACTGATTGCCAAACATGCTAATAATTTAATAACATAATATATACATGAATCTATTCGGAAGTTCGCTACCTCCCCACCTTTGGCCACTTATAGTAGAGTGCATCGTTTCCGAGTTCTAAGTGGTAGCAGCTCGTACATAAGGGCTTACAAGCGAGTGGTTTTGAACATTCCCTATGTATAGTCTAGTTAACAGGTTTATTTTAATGTTTTGGTTTGGAGGGCCGGGCATGAATGCCAGGCGTGCTAATAATTTACTAACATGATATATACATTAATCTATTCGGAAGTTCGCTACCTCCCCACCTTTGGCCACTTTATAGTAGAGTGCATCGTTTCCGAGTTCTAAGTGGTAGCAGCTCGTACACAAGGGCTTACAAGCGAGTGGTTTTGAACATTCCCTATGTATAGTCTAGTTAACAGTTTATTTTAATGTTTTGGTTTGGAGGGCCGGGCTGATTGTCAAACATACTAATAATTTAATAACATAATATATACATTAATCTATTCGGAAGTTCGCTACCTCCCCACCTTTGGCCACTTGTAGTAGAGTGCATCGTTTCCGAGTTCTAAGTGGTAGCAGCTCGTACACAAGGGCTTACAAGCGAGTGGTTTAGACACAGTCCTTACATAGTCTAATAACAAACATCTATTTTAATAAATTATATACATTAATCTATTCGGAAGTTCGCTTTTTTTTGTAGTAGAGTGCATTTTTTTTTTTTTTTTTTCCTTACATAGTCTAACATCTTCTATATTTTTTTTTTTTTTTTTTTTTTTTTTTCTACTTCTCTACCGGCCCACCTTTGACCACCTGCACCCGAGTGCCTCGTTACCGAGTTTTAAGGTTACAGCTCTGGTGTAGGGGTGTACAAGTGGGTGGTTTTGAAGATTTTTATTTATAACTCTGGTTTGGTGGACTGGACGAACCGATAAACTGCTTTGAAGGTTTTATGCTTTAGGCATTTATCCGGGTTTAGTAGAAAGTTAGGCGTTATATGTTTATTATGGTTACCATCGGTGATTGATTTTAACATTAGTTGTCTCTGGGTGGTATGTAGCGTGCAATCCAGGAGATAGTGTTTCATATCTTCCCGGGTGCCACAATCACATTCTGGATTTAGTTTGGTAAAGGAGCAGCTGTTTAGTTTTGACGATTGTCCTAGGCGTAGTTTGGTGATTAGCTTATCCACATACGTGTTTTTGTGTTTAGGTCTTGTAGAGTTAACTAGAGGCTTGATGTTATAGTGCCATGTGTTTTTAGTTAGGTCCCAGCTAGCTTGCCATTGGTTTATGTAGTGTTTTTTTGCTTTTGACATGAGCTCTGTTATTCCTAAAGGTAGTGTGGTAATTGTGCTGGTAATTGAGAGTGCTGTTTTTGCTCCATAGTCGGCAACTTCGTTACCAATTATTCCTACGTGGGCTGGGACCCATTCGAAAACTACTGTTAATTTAAGTTGGTTTAGCTCGTTGAGCACTTTGTGGATGGCTGCTAAGATGTCAGGCCTAGTAGATTTGTTGGTTTGTAGAGATTGGATTGAGCTAAGGCTATCAGAGAAGATGACGCTTTTAGGGTATTGTTTACTTTTAATCCAGATTAGTGCTTCGTAGATGGCTGTCAGTTCTGCTGTGTAGACTGATAAGTTGTCTGACAGCCTGGCGTATTTAACAAGTTTAGCGTGTTTGGATATCTTTTCTTCTACTACTGCGAAGCCAACCCTGCCGTTGTCCGGGTTTTTTTGATCCATCTGTGTAGACGTGGATGTGCTCTGGGTAGTTTTCATTGGCTGCTGCTTCAAACAGGACTTTTTTAAAGGGCGGAAACGGTGTTTCGTCTGTGGCTTTTTTAATTAGGTATGGAGTGTGGCATTCCATAGGTTGATTAATGTTATATAGAGCTACTGGTGTGTTATCAATTCCGACTTCTAGTTCAAGTTTACTGGCCCTAGTGGCAAATGAGTCGTTAAGCTTTTTATTTTTATTAAACTCTAGCCCTGGTTTAGCAATTATAGGGGTAAGTTCCTGAACTGGGTGGTCTAATTTAAGCGAGTGGATTTTTAGGTGGTATTTGAGATGTTGTAAGTTGCGGCGATATTTAAGTGGCATGATGTTAAATTCTACCTCGAGGCTTTGGCCGCTGGTGTTACGTGGGACTTTGGCTATTGTTCGTAAGGCTTGGTTTTGTATGATATCTAATTTTTGTAGCAGTTTGGGGTCGGCGCAGCTGTAGGCTTGGGCTCCGTAGTCTATCCTGGAGAGGATACATGCTTTGTAAACCAAAAGCATTGCTTCCGTTTGCGCACCCCAACTGGTGCCTGAGATTGCCCGTAGTAAGTTTAGCGTGTTTTTAGACTGTTTGATTACGTTATTTATATGGTCGCTAAAGGTTAGTTTTGAGTCGAATGTTACTCCCAGGAATTTAAAGGTTTTGACCCTTGGGATTGGTTTGTTATTTGAGGTTATTTGGTGAGTATCGGATGAGTTGACCTTATGGAATAGCATGCAGACTGTTTTAGTTTCTGATAGTTTTATGCCCCAGTCCTGGGCCCATTTATTGAGTTTATTCATGTCGTTCTGCATGAGGCTAAATAGTTGTTTGGTTATTCTGCCTGTGCGCCAAATGGCGCAGTCGTCGGCGAAGAGGGCTGTATTTAGGGGAGTGGTTGATTTAATTTTACTCTTGGCGTTGAGCGCTTTGGTTATGTCATTGATAAAGATGTTGAACAAGGTTGGTGATAGGACTGAACCTTGTGGGATACCGTTTATTATTTCAGTTTTTTGAGAGTAGTGTCCGTTTACTCTAACAGATATTGATCGTTGTGAATAAAATTATTAATGAAGTTGAACATATTGCCCTTAATACCGTTAGTTTTTATTTTATTGAGTAGTCCCTGTCGCCATACCATATCAAATGCTTTTTCAATATCTATAAAAATTGCTAGTACTTTATTGGACTTGCGGAAGGCGTCATTTATGCTATTTTGTAGTCGAACTATCTGGTCAATTGTTGAGTGTTTAGTTCTGAATCCGCTTTGTACGTTAGTAATTAGCTTATTCTCTAGGAGGTAGTTATTTAGTCGCTTATTGATAATGGTTTCTAAGGTTTTGCATAAGTGCGACGTGAGTGTTATTGGTCTATAGCTACCCGGGAGCGAGTGGTCCTTGCCCGCCTTTGGGAGGCTAAAGCACTCTGCGTGTTTCCACGCTGCGGGCATGCGACCCTCCTCCCAGATCCTGTTATAGAGCGACAACACTACTTCAAGGGTTACATCTGGCATATGTTTTAGCAGCGTATAGCTGATTTGGTCTGGCCCTGTGGCGGTGCTTTTTTTTAGATTTAATGGCTGCTTTTAGTTCAACTAGTGTTAGTGGTTGATTAAATTCTAGGTTGTCCGTATTAGGCTGAGTATCACTCTTAGTATTATTTGTTGGGAGGTTGTTATCTTTCTTAAGTTTGTTAAAGAATATTTCAGGGAAGTTTTCGTTGCTGCTGTTTTTACTAAATGTTTGACTGAGGAGGTCTGCCTTTTGTTTATTTGTGGTGGCTAATTTATTTTTTTGGAGGACTGTAGTGAACGTGCGTTGTCCTTGGATGGCATGAACCTTCTTCCACATTTCCCTAATAGAGGTTCTGTTGTTGATATCCCCGCAGAATGTCTGCCAGCTAGCCTGTTTAGCTTCCGTGATTAGTTTACCTATTTCTTGTTTTGCTATTTTATATTTAGTGTGGTATTCTGGTTTACCCGTTTTCTTAAAGAGTTTTCGCATCCTATTTCTGAAACTACATTTTGCTTGAATTGCGTCCGTCCACCAACTGACAGGTGAATTTTTTGTGGGTTGTTTGGTTTTAGGTATATTTTTTTCAGCTATTTGGATTATTTCGTTGGTGATTTTAGTGGTTGCATCGTCGATATCTATGTTAGGTACTAGTTTAAGTTTGCTGCAGTCGCTTGTAAAGCCTGCCCAGTTGGCTTTACTAAATTTGAATTTTGGTAGGAATTTTTGTTGTTCAGTATAGGCTATATTACTTTTATAGGTAGTTAGTATGGGTAGGTGGTCGCTATTTAGAGCATCTAGTACCTCCCATTGGGCGTTCGCTCCTATGGTGTTAGAGGTTATGGTTAGGTCGATGGCAGAGGAGGCTGCTAGATGGTCGTGAAAGTAGGTGGGGCTGCCATCGTTGAGACATACTAGGTTGTTTATATTAATGAAGTTTTCGAGTATGTCACCCTGTGTGTCTGAGTGCTGGCCTCCCCATAGTGGGCTATGGCTGTTGAAGTCTCCTACTAGGATTAGATTACTATTTGGCGTAATAAGTTTATTGTAATCGTTTATGGTTAGTTTTTTGAGGGCCGCTCCTGGTGGGCTATAGACATTGATGACGTCTATAGGCATCTTTTTATTTAGTACCGTAAGTCCTAGGACTTCCAGATTGGTATTTAAGGCATCGGTTTTAATTTCGCTGTGTGGGATGGTATTTTTAATGAGCGTGGCTAGGCCACCTCTAGTGCTATTCTCACGGTGTTTATAGTAGGTTGTATAGCCCGGTATTTTAAATTGTTTAGTTGTTATTTTGTTAGTATTATTATTTTTTTTTTTTTGGGGGCCCAGCCCCTAACCAGGTTTCCTGGATGCATATTATGTCCGGCTTGTTGTTATTGGTGCTAACGAGTTATGACAGGCAAGCTCGTTTAGTATTATATATGTATCGGTATGCAAATTTAAAGGTATATGCAAATTTGCAGGGTCTCTAGGTAATAATGTGTTGCTGTGAATGGGTAATTTGTTTACAAGCCAACAAGACCTGTATAGCTGTGCGTAACGTTTTCATAAGATTTAGTTAAAATGCTTTATGTCAAACTAATTTGTGCTAATCATGATGACGATGGAGGCGACTTTAGTATTGAGAGTTACTAAAAATCGAATTAAAATGTTATTTTAGAAGTGTTATAGGATAAATAGAATTCGCTACTCGTGTTTTTGAATATGTAAAATATTAACCTCGTCTAGTTAATCGGTATTTGTCTCGGCAGAGCCTCGACAAATACCGATTAACATTGACTCGGTTGATATTTTCCATATTCAAAAACACTCGTGACGAATCCTCCATATATGATATGATATGATATGATATGATATGATATGATATGATATGATATGATATGATAATATATTATATTATATTATATTATATTATATTATATTATATTATTATTCCTACTTCTACTATTTTTATTACTATTATTATTATCCTATTATAAATAATGAGATATGTTAAAGTCGCTGTAAGTATCCACCCACACAGAACATAACATGTTTACCACCCGCCCGTAAAACCAGTCATCTATAACGAATTAATTTATTTCATATCAAACGCCGGCTTTCCGGTTGAATAGAGACACGCTCATATTGTGTTTAATATAATATACTGTGTTTATTATAACAGCGCGTTTAAATGTTCAACAAGATACGTTAGTTGGGGGAAGGGGGAGGGGGGCATTGTCGAGACGTGGTGGGATTTTAAATTATTTTCTTTTGTGGCGATAGACAGGGCGAAGGAATTTTCACATATTTTTGTAATCCTGTTAGTTATAATCTCTTATATATGAAATATAGTCTTTAGTCGGTTTGACCGTCTGTCAGACGATTTATCCATATCTGTTGTTTTAATCAATTGTCAGTTGATTTAAGGGATTGCAAACCATTGTCATGGGTCATCAACTGGTATAATGATCTGTATACGGTTCAGCTGGCTGTCAAGTATTGTAGAGAGTAGTTATTATAGTCGGGGGTCTGGGCTTGTTCTTTTGGTTTGGTTTGTTGGGGTGGGTTTGGGGGGGGGGGGGGAGGTGTATGTGTGGGGGGTTGGGTGTAATTGTATTTTCGTGCTTATATCCAATTAAGTTTCAAGTACGCTGTACTTGGCATAAACTTTAGCTTTCTGGACTTTTTTTTATTATTATTAAATTGAGCGGCGCGGTAATTTTATGTTCGTGCTTGTCACGGGGATCCTATATTACCCGTAACTGAATGAAACACGATTATAAAAATATCTCTCCTAACTGTATATCTATTAGATCTCTCTGTAACGGGCGGTTATACCCTAGTGGCTCGTCTCTAGGTATGATCAGAGATACGATCTTATATAAAGTATGTATAATATAGAACGTTTAGTTCACTAAAAAACACAATACTCTTTGGAATCTGTATTAACCTACGCTGACAAATGTACTGCCGCAGTAGTTAATTAACAACAACAAATAATAACAACCCAGAACTGATCACTTAATTAGTTAATCTCTAGGTGTCTAGTTTACACAGTATTCTAATCACTTCACCGTGACACAACACCCACACGTGTGATAATTGAGAAACGCTTCCAGGGGAATTTAATTAGTAAAGGAATTACAACTCTATTCCTAACTGGTTAATTTTTAATTAACCCTTAACTACTCATTCAGTAACCTTGTAATACAGAATTAATACTGGTACCTATCACAATAAAGACAATAACCTACAGTTTACCTAGGTCCTCTAGGATGAATGGTTAAGCTTTAATAATTTTTAGAACAATGAATCCTACAGTTTACTTCGTCAGATTACCGGAAACACCGTCTAAATAATATTGGTATAATACAGTATTAAAATATTTAAAGTCACATCAATCACATCAAGGTTATACAACAGAGCAGAAATAATATTTACCAAGTCCAAACGGACGCGTTCCCTGGAAGCCTTCCAATATGTTTCTCCCTGATATCTCTAAAACCCTAGCTATTTATTATAAAACCGAATATCGCCTGGGGGTACATCGCGGCACCGAATACCTACAAGTGATATTTCCACAGCGACCAAGACGGAAATTTTCCTTAGATGGCCAGACTTGATGACGCCTAGTTCGCCAGCAATACCCCGAACGTACCGAACTAGCGGAGGTATTACGTAACTACTGGCCACATGACCTCCGCACTTGGGCTGGGTGTGTATTAGGCACAGCTCGACCACGGTCGCGCGGAGGTATTACGTAACAAAGTGCCCACCTGAGCTTAAGTGCATATTGGAACTGCACACGGCCCTCTAAAACAATTAATATCGCCACAGGCGAAAACAAAATTAAGAGCCTGTTCCGTCACAGTGCTTATATCCAATTAAGTTTCAAGCATGCTGTACTTGGCATAAACTTCAACTTTCTGGACTCTTATTTAAAAAAAAAAAAAAAATTGAGCGGCGCGGTAATTTTATGTTCGTGCCTATATCCAAGTAAGTTTCAAGCACGCTATCCTTGGCATACACTTCAGCTTTGTGGACTGTAGTTTTTTTTAATAACACTTGGTGCTGCGCCATTTTGGAAATGTGTAATGTCGTGTCGTGTCAGTGGGCTGGTCACTGGTTAATTCCTCTGTATTATGCATTGCTAGTCTCGGCGGGATCTAGCTCAATCAGTAGAGCGCTCACCTGGGGTGCTTGAGTCGCAGGATCGAACCTCCTCCGTGGATTCATTCGCTGATTGGGTTGTTCCTGTTCCAACCAGTGCCCCACGACTGATATATCGATGACTTGTTTATTGAAAAATACACATTATTGGTGTCTAACACACATATGCGCGCGCACACGCACGCACGCACGCACGCACGTGTACTATGTATGTATGATGTGTGTGTGATAGACACAAATTAGCTGTAGTTTAAAATTCCTTTCAGGTGTCATTAAACGATCATTCCTTTTCTTTCCAGTTTCTATCGAGTGTTATGATCAGCGTGTCGGCGTATCTGTGGTATAACAAACATAGTTGTCATGTGGTGTGTCACGATAGGTTTCATATCATACAACAACTGATAGGCCAGTGTGCACGAGTCCACAGTCTGACTCAAGTAACTAACTGCTTTAGATATACCTGTCAAAATATTTAAAAAAACCTATCTAAGATTACTTTAGGTTGACATAATGAATGCGTGAATGTTTTAACTGTACCTCGCCACAAACAAAAAGCTTGGGTATTAAATTAGGTTAGCAATAAGGAATGAAATGATTGATGAAGCATGTTTACGAAGTGTTAAATGTTTTTCGTTAGACCTTTAACCTTCCTAGTTTTGTTGCACAATAAACTGTGGCCGACTAAGTAGAACATATGCCTGCGAATGGTGTACTTTGTAACGGGTTTCCGAACGAAAATGTTAAAATAAATAGTGCTGTATTGTACGATGTAACGTTTGTTTTGTTTTGTTTAACGACACTACTGTACGGTTTATACTATCAAATCAAATCCCATAGACGACAATAGTAACATATGTGGCCAAAACTCCCAGCTGCAGCGTATCAATCGACATATAAATACTATCACCCCTCACCCTTAAAGTGAATCAGAAAAAAATGGGGGTCAAGCTACTCATTTCTGAGATAACGGGTAGCGTCTATGACTACCCTAGTTCCGCACAAAATGTGAGTACTTTTGTTTTACAGGTACCCCATACATGTTTCAAGCATAAGGCTACTTGACACAGTGGTACCAGATGAAATCAAATTGCATACATTTTTTGCCCAGATGAAACTTTTTTTTTTTTACTACCAACACACTCACATTTATCACCAATCACAGGACTTGTGGTGTTCACTTCTCTATCAAAAGTTCGGTGCACCTCGAACTTTGACCCAGCCGGAAGTTATTTGGTTTAGTACTACCTTTAGCATATTGTTTTATTAATCATCGGCTATTGGATATCGAGCATTTGGTCATTTTTGACTCGTGGTCTTAGAGAAAACACGCTACATTTTCCATTAGCAGCAAGGGATCTTTTATATGCACTATCCCACAGAAAAGACAGCACATGCCACGGCCTTTGATATACCAATCGTGGGGTAATGATATATGGCAATGTGTAAGAAAGACCACCACAGGCTCAGATTCAAGCTGGGGAGTACTGGGAATCATCCAATGTTTAATGGATGAATATGTTTTATTAGTCCCCCAACCGGTCCAATGGAATATGTCTGTCTGTCCGTCTGTCCCATATACTGTTTCCTGGACTGTTGTTGTTCCTTTTTGTTGGCAATGCCTCAAGATATTGAGCTCAGATTTTGTGCGTATCTTCAGTATGTACTGTTACAGATCAAGTTTGACTTTCATGGCGATTCACCTATTTTTAACAGAGTTATGACCGTTGAAATGAGAAGATACAAAAATTGTTTTCCAGAAAAATGTTGTGCTTTTTTTTTGGGGGGGGGGGGGTTGGGGGGGGGGAGTGTGTGTCTTTTTGCATTGGCTCAATATATTGTGTTGACATTTTGTGTGTAACTTTATCATGTTCTGTTACAGATCAAGTTTGACTTGCATGGCGATTTTAAAATAGTTATAGCCCTTGAGCTTAAAAGATACGAAAATGTGTTGTGCCCGGTAGAGGACATGTATTGCTTGTTTTTAGTGAGAAAGACGAAATAGCTTGGTCAGGCTGGTGTTCCTGGGTAAGACTGCTTCAGGGTTCATATGGGTTATGGAAATCCTGGAAAGTCATGGAATTTTAGTTAGGTCGTGGAAAATTAATATTGGTTGAATATGTTTTGCTGTTTGAAATAATACAACAAAAGTGACAATTCACATCAAAATATTGTAATATTATACCAATTATAGCAGAGAATCTTTAAAAATCCTTTTGAAGAGAAAAAAAAAAGGTAATAGAAATGGCTTTAAAAATTAACTGGAAGTAAATGTATTCGGTTGATAACAGTGTGTATGGACCCTGTGGTAATGCATGTTTGTGTTTTTTGTATTACTTTAGGTTATTAGTGCTTTTCAAAAACTGTAACTGTAACCCCTCTTTAGCCTAGGAAAACCTGCATCCGTCACTGCATTGACATTCTTGAAAATTAACAAGTTAAATGTTCTAAAATAAGTTAAATCGAACAAAGATCACTTGTAGAATGAGAGAAGCAACACACTGAAAGCAGATATCGTTTTACTTATATTTTCCTAAAGAGATTATTTAAGATGGGACGATATGTGCTACACTAAATATGGAACACTGGTGTGAGTAGGGAAGGGGTGCACTTGGAGTGGTTGGTTTTGTTCTTCTCGTATTTAAGATGGGACGATATGTGCTACACTAAATATGGAACACTGGTGTGAGTAGGGAAGGGGTGCACTTGGAGTGGTTGGTTTTGTTCTTCTCGTATTTAAGATGGGACGATATGTGCTACACTAAATATGGAACATTGGTGTGAGGAGGGAAGGGGTGCACTTGGAGTGGTTGGTTTTGTTCTTCTCGTATTTCAGATGGGACGATATGTGCTACACTAAATATGGAACACTGGTGTGAGTAGGGAAGGGGTGCACTTGGAGTGGTTAATTTTGTTCTTCTCGTATTTCAGATGGGACGATATGTGCTACACTAAATATGGAACACTGGTGCGAGTAGGGAAGGGGTGCACTTGGAGTGGTTGGTTTTGTTCTTCTCGTATTTCAGATGGGACGATATGTGCTACACTAAATATGGAACATTGGTGTGAGTAGGGAAGGGGTGCACTTGGAGTAGTTGGTTTTGTTCTTCTCGTATTTGCAGCAGCTGTGGGGAGGGATGTAGCCCAGTGGTAAAGCGCGCGCCTGATGCGGGTTTGGGATCGATCCCTGTTGGTAGTCCCATTAGGCTATATCTCGTTCTAGCCAGTGCATCACGACTAATATATCAAAAGCTGTGGTGTGTGCTATCCCGACTGTAGGATGGTGAATATAAAAGATCCCTTGCTACTAATGGACAAATGTAGTAGGTTTCCGCTCTAAGACTATATGCCAAATTACCAAATGTTTGATATTCAGTAGCCGCTGATTAATAAATCAATGTGCTCTAGTTGTGTCATTAAACAAAACAAAGTTTTGTTGTGGCTTTTGGATGTGTGGAGTATTTGGTTTTTGTTTTGTTTTGTTTTGTTTTGTTTTGCTCTGTAAATTTATTTATTTGATTTGTAAAATTATGTTTTCATTATTATTTAAATAAATAAATATATATACATACATATATATATATATATATATATATATATATATATATATATATACACACACACACACACACACACACACACACACACACACAGTAAAGTACACTTATAACGAACATGCTTAGAACGAACTGGTCGTTACATCCGTATACATATACATATACATATACATATACATATACATATACATATACATATACATAATTATGATTATGATTATTATTATTATTATTATTATTATTATTGTTATCCTTTTGTTGTTGTCGTTCAGATTTAGGAGATATTAAATTTGTCATCAATAATGTAACATGAACGCCGTCAAAGCCATCTGAAAGCCATTGATTAACCAAAGGCGTGGTCGTATTAAACAGGGGTGAATAAACAATGCCATACATAAATATCGTCTGACCATGCGTTTAAAGCAGGAAAACAACCCCATTGTATTCGTTGCGTATCGTGGAATAGATAAACAACATTCAGTTTGATCAGCCTTGTATTTCGTGGAATCATTAAAGACACTACAAATGGGTTATTGCTCGCTTCAAATTACATCAGTTATTCTTTGCCAACCTTGAGCGACTGTTCAATTACTGTCAATAACGTGATTTAAATTAGTTTTTTGCTATGGACATAAACCCAGTGGGGTTTACTTACTCGATAATGGTAGGGAATGACGTCACATTTCATACTCTACTGATATATAATACCCGCAATAAATAGTGATTTCAGATATTGATAATCAAGGTTTATCTATCTGCATTCAGTCTCTGTGACAAGACAATAGTTGTTTTTTGTTTTTTGTTTTTTATCAGATAAGCATCTCAGTAATCGAGTGTCTAGCACGTCTTTTAACACGAATGCTATCTCGTTTCAATTAATACATGTATGTATTTTAGAAATTTCGACTACCACTGTCCCATTGTGTATGCTAGTTTTATTTATCGATGTTAACAGTGGTCACCATTAATATCTAAAAACTAAATAAACTAATTATGAAAGTTAAAGTTTAATTTGTCAAACGACATCACTAAAGCACATCGGCTGTTGGGTGTCAGACATTTGATAGTTTTAGAGGCAACTCGCTACATTTTTCAGTTAGCAGCAAGGACGATTTTATATGCACTTTTCCACAGAAAATTGATCATAAGTTTCTAAAGTGACCTCATTTGCTTCCTTACCATCACCAGCATGACCCGTCGGTGGGCCCATTGGGCTATTTATCGTTCCAGCCAGTGCTCCACAACTGGTGTACTATCCTGTCTGTGGGATGGTGCATATAAAAGATCCCTTGCTGCTGGTCGAAAAGAGTAGCCCATGAAATGGCGCCAGCCGATTTTCTCTCTATATATCGTGTGGTCCTTAACCATATGTCTCACGCCATATAACCGTAAATAACATGTGTTGTGTGCGTCGTTAAATAAAACATTTCCTTCCTTCACCATCATCATCACCACCACTACAACCACCATCATTATCATCATTATCATCATCACCATCAATATTATTATTAGTAGTATTATTATTATTATTATGCATTTCTGTTTTTCTTCTTCTTCTTCTTCTTCTTCTTCTTCTTATTATTATTATTATTATTATTATTATTATATTCGATTGTTTTATATTTATAATTATTGTTATTATTTATTTGGGTATGCTATTTCTTTCCCTGTTTATTCGCATGGTGATATGAACAACGTGTATATATAGAGAGTTTATATTTTAAGAACTTTGTCAACCTGAAATGGTATCTTCCGAACGGACAACTAATCCAGCTAAATTTCGTACCTTGATCCAATCTAAGCACGAGGATCTAGCCGGAACAAAGCCAGGTAGATAAAGGTAGATGTTGAGTTTGTTTGTTTAATGTCTAAACTCACGAAACCGGTATTCACCGAAATGAAAGGTCCAGAAATCGACGAAGGTTAACTAGCTTACACTGCGTTAATAGTACGTATTGTACAGCATTTGACTTGAACAATGCAGCGCGCATACACTTACTGCATGGACCAGTGATAACTATGTTACTTAATGTACTACAAATGAGCAGGTACGTGCATTAGCCCGTCGGTGTGATATTAAAGGTATGTCACAGGGTTCCTCTGCGTGTTAATAGGTAAGGGCAATATGACCTTTCTCTTTAACGTGTAGTTTGATAATACGGACGTTTGTGTATTTATAACACTTTATAATATTCAGACAGTTTGTGTTTTTGTTGCTCGCTTGATTGTATATGTTTGGATTTTGTCAGTCAATAAGGTATGTATTAATACATCTACAACGACCAAATCGCTCATATTATTATATTTCATTTGAACTTATTTTCGTGCTTATATCCAATCAAGGTCTCAAGCACGCTGTCCTAAGCACACACCTCAGCTATCTGGGCTGTTTTTCCAGGACAGTGGGTTAGTTGTTAGTTGCTAATGGTTTGTGGTTAGTGAGGGAGAAGAGGATGTAGTGGTCTTACGCCTACCTATTGAGTCGTTAAAACTCGCTCTGGGTGGGATCCGGTACCTGGTTGCGAACCCAGTGACTACCATCCTTATGTCCGATGGCTTAACCACGACACCACCGAGGCCGGTCATATTATTATACACCAGGTTCAGTTTCGTAGGGACAATAATGTGTGAAGTGTGTGTGTGTGGGGGGGGGGGGGGGGGGGGGGGGGGGGGGGGGGGTGCATATCCCCAAAAGAGGGTACAAATTATTTATATATATAACGCAAAAAGGTCATAAGTGGAGCGTCCCCCCCCCCCCCCCTTCGGTTCCTACAAATGAGTAAAGTCAAAAAGAGTTTGACAATAATGAAGATGTTATTGTTATTATTGTCGGTGACTATATCTTCATGACGAGGAGGAGGGGGAAGCGGACGATTGTTGGATTTGTTGTTACTATTACTGCTACTACAGGCTTCGGGTTAGCCCCAACTAATTTCTAATTACAGTGTTTTCTTTTATTTGTAGAACAAGCAGCCATGTTGAGAACGTGCACGCCGGGTGGGCTGCACGCGCCACCAATATCAACGTCACGTGCAGATCCTACGAACAGCATTCGGCGCCAGATCGTGGACATGGTGAGGATCAGTGAGCACAAAGGGCAGACCGTCATCTATGACCTGCATCAGCACCATGGAGTCAAAGTCCACCCTTTAACAGAACTCGACCCCAACCGCCTGGAAAACATCGGCAGATCAGATGCGTGGCAGTCGGACATTCGCAAGTTGCATACTAGAGGGAGACAATCGAGATGTCAGTACGCGCCCGACCAGCAGCGTGGTGGGAGGAACTATGGTAAAGAAAATAACGACTTGGCATCCAGCGTGCCACCGGCTCTTCCGCCCAGGAATTCATCCTCGTTTCCGTCTTCAGTAAAACAGTCCAAAGACTCTTCCAAAATGAAAGAGGTTTTCCAGTCTTCCCAATCACGTCTGCCGACACAGATGAACCAGACAAACCAAGACAGTTTTAAGCGTATTAGATCTGGAATACCCAACCAAAGACAAGAACCAAGACCCAAAAGTATTCGTCAGAAAACTGAGGATCTAAATTCTCATTATCAGTCTACAAGTTCCTCCTCTCCGTCTGATAAGGGAGGAAGTAAAGGGTCTGGACAACCATGTTTGGTCAGAGGAAGTGCTATATCCAATCACAGAGCAAACGCTCGCGCCGTGTCACCAATCAAACGCGAGGAAGTGAAAAAACGCGCCAACAGATTCTCGGCGTCGTTGGACTTTTTCCGACGCCGACTGAAAATGAATCAGAGTAAATTTCTGAATCCCGAAAACAAAGTAACACATGATGATTACGTCATCCGGAAAGAAGATGGCAGAAATGGTTCGTGTAAACAGAAAATAGACTTGCGTTTCGTTCCACGTCCTCCAACCACATCAAAAAATGCCAATGGAAAGTCTAGTTCCGGAAATGACAGCAATGAGACAAAGGAAACTCGATTCTCCTACAGACTCCCTGAGGTAGAAAATGAAGAAGAGGTGCAGGTAATGTATATTTATTGAATAAGTTTAGAGGGTACTGAGACTAAAGAAACATAGTCTGGGACACACTGTTTGCTGCTTAATGGTATCATCTATGGCCATACGAATTGTTTTTAAAAGGAATATTTTGTTTGCTTTCATTTCACTACTTGAAGTTTGGATAACGTTTTGGAAATAAAACATAATAAAACGTCAATAGCCTTTAATATGCTTGCGTCAGACGAACAAGAAGGTCCGATGCAAACCTCCTGTGTCAAATCATTATGGCGATATGACTGTTTGTTAGGATCAATCGTGATTTGGCACCTACTGGTGTTCCTGCCAGAAATAATCTTTTGGTATGGCGCTATGGAATTGAATGCAACCACAGTCAATGGGAGGCCTCCCCCAGAAAGAAGCTGGGTTAAGTTTAGGGTTAGGGTTAAGAAAATCATACAGTAATCATAAGAGTAATCAATTTTGTTAAAAAATTAACTAAACAAAATCTGCAAATTTATTTGGGTATGGCGCCATAGCCGTTTTACCCTCTGGCAGACACCCAGCTAATCTATGCAGGAGGTTATATTAATAAATGCCAGAGTTGCTAAAAGCTTTAAGAATAAACAATGAGTGGGACATTTAGTGTCATGATACATTGCTGACTAAAACGATGACCTGTGTGAATCCGTATTGTGAATGCATTCATACATTTTGGTCAGATATGTTATACCCGTAGAAAATGTACTTGAAAAAGAGGGTCACTGTCTAGGCTTTTTAGGGACTGAATCTTCGCATGACCTCAAATATAATTAATTTGTTTCCTGAAAACAAAATATGAGTGTTTTAATGTTATTATTAAAGTCAGTATAATTTCTGTTTGTATAATACAACTAAAACGTAAATATTATTATTCTAAGGTGGAGGGATACAGTGAAACACACACCGCGGTTCCTATGTATGTTATATGATATAAATTAAGTCGTTACTTACAAAAAAATATTGCTTGCATGTATAAATTTGACTATACATCATTCATAATGCGAATTTATTGTATTTTAGGTGATGACTTTGGGTGAAATACGGACTCTACCTCAGGTTGGGACGTACGTTCTCGAAGATGACGACGAACCTCTGGTGGTGACCAATCAGGAGCCAGCTCCACTGACGGCACACAATGTCGAGATCCACAACATGCTGATGGATGCACGAGCCAAGAAACACAAAGTGGTACAAAATGGCGTCTCGTACGATGGGCGTCTGCTTCGGTGGCTGGAAGACTTAAACACACAGAAGGCGCAAAAGATGGTGACTTTTGACATGTCTCTGCCTGCCATGGAAAGGGTGGACACATCCAGTTCTAGTAATGGACTGGTGTTCTCTAAACGTCAGAATCACAAGTGGAATGATGTTATCTAAGTGGTTTACATCATGATGTTATCTAAGTGGTTTACATCATGATGTTATCTAAGTGGTTTACATCATGAATGGAATGGAATGAAGTTCACTAGACAGTAATGTCATATATATAATTCTCTGAACATCAGCAACAGAAGTGGAATGATGTTGCTTAAATATTATCTAAAACATTAACATCAGGATATCATCGATATTCTCTAAACAGTAACATCAGAAGTGGAATCGTCGATATTATCTAAATAGTAACATCAGAAGTGGTATCATCGATCAGAAGTGGAATCGTCGATATTATCTAAATAGTAACATTAGAAGTGGTATCGTCGATATTCTCTAAACAGTAACATCAGAAGTGGAATCGTCGATATTCTCTAAATAGTAACATCAGAAGTGGAATCGTCGATATTCTCTAAACAGTAACATCAGAAATGGAATCATCGATATTCTCTAAACAATAACATTACAAGTGGAATGACATGGCTTACACATCAGCTTCAGAAGAGAAATGATAATCTATTCTTTAGACACTGTGGAATCAGGAGTGTAAAGGTCTTTACACGCCGGTATATTACTTTCATGTGGAATGGTATTGTGAATCCCCGTCAGAATCAGAGAATTGATGTTTTCTAAACCAGTGTCATTAGCAAACAGATGTTCTGTAAAACTGCAACATAATCAAAATGACAGATGCTTAAATCTCGGCACAGAGTGAAAATATGTTTTTTTTAAATCGGTCTCTTAAATGAAATTATGTTATCCTGAACCTCAGTATGTGTCGCTGGCATTGGGATTATCAATAATTCTTGCAAAAAAATAGTATCGAAGTTATCAATGAATGGAATAATTTACGTGTTGTGTGATATCTGCTGTTTGTGTGTGTTTTGGGTGGGGTGGGGGTAATATCTTTATCTTTATATACTAGTATTTGGGGTGGATGGGGGTGTTCTTTTAACCATTTCTTCTTCAATATATAAAGTAAATTAGGTTTTGCATTAAGTATTAAAGAATATATGTAGCAAATTCTGGAATTTCAGTTTCCATAATACAATCTTTCAGTTTGTAACAGTCAACAAAGAAAATATAGATATAATGTAACATGGTCAAATTTCATTAATACATTTCTTTAAAGTTTTACGAATCGGATTATCAGAAACTGAGGACATATTGTTTTCATTTATTTTTTATTCTGATTCTGTTTGGTAATAACAACAACAAATAACTAAACTGACAACTGGTGTGAATGTGAACATATTGGTTACCATACTTTAAACTTTCGATTAATTTCGTAGGTGGACGTTATTAATACTGATTTTAATTTGATTAAAACTACCTTTTTATATATCTAGGTCACCTTTTTGTGAGCTATAACATAAAAAGGAGGTTATATTTTTTGCGTATTTCTTATTATCGAATTGCCCGCCAGCACATTCCTGTAAGTTAAGATGATAACAAGCAACTGACCAGTAGCCAACCCAACTCATTGTTCTTCGTTTTTCATTTTTTATTTCTTGCCAGTAGTGAAGTTTCAAATGTTTTCGACTCTTTTGTACAATTTCACTTCACTTTCAGTATGTATGTATATATGTATGTATGTATGTATGTATGTATGTATTGTAAAGTTTCTAACAGTAATACAATAGGCCTATGTATTACAGTTGTAACGCCGCTTTACGTACATGCATGTAAAAACATTTAATATTTCATTTATCCTTGTTATCTGTGACCGTCTGCTATTAAGTGTTATCACCATAACACACTCACTTTTAATTCAACATTGTCAACAGGAAACATTATCATCGGTATTTCGATTTTATCATCCAGAAAATAGTTTCGTCGATATTTCAATTTAATCTCCAGCAAATGCATTCGTCGATCTATCGATGTTATCATTAACATCCAGCAAATGTATTTGTTGATATTTCGATTTTATCATCAACATCTAACAAATGTGTTTGTCGGTATTTCGATTTTATCATCAACATCTAACAAATGTATTTGTTGATATTTCGATTTTATCATCAACATCTAACAAATGTATTTGTTGATATTTCGATTTTATCATTAACATCCAGCAAATGCATTTGTTGATATTTCGATTTTATCATTAACATTCAGCAAATGCATTTGTTGATATTTCGATTTTATCATGAACATCCAGCAAATGCATTTATTGATATTTCATGAGTATTTCGATTTATAATCACCATTTACACGTACTTACAAATTGAGATCATTTTCGTTTAGTTGTAGTACTTTTTCACCAACGTTTGTTTCGCTATTAGGTGTTCTACTTAGCGACCATCATTTTCAGGGAGGAACAAGTACTAAACTAGAGAACTACTAACATTTGCAGGTCACTTTTAGTGCTTACAGTCAAATATATTCTTCTTGAATTGGAATGATTTTTCGCATTTTGTTTCAACAAGCAATGACGTGACTAAATAGGCTTGTGCCCCAGTTTCATCTGTAACAGAAGTATTGAGACCGTTTCGTAGTTTTCAGATTTAAAGATTTAATCTGTTCATAATTCATAATGTAACTACTATTTTTTTCATTCATAGTATTTTGAGTTGAAAACTAAGCAAATCATTTTGACCATCTTCAACCAGTTTTGTAGATTTAACGATTTAATCTTCATTACTAACACAGTTGTGATCTTGTTATCAATTGACAGGACATTTTCTTCGAAAGTATCAGTTAATACCTAGTCACTAAGCGAGAAAGTCAGATATATACAGGAATGTGTCTGAACGGTGCATGGCACCCCACGCCAACACTGCATTGTCTAATATAAGCTTTCAAAACCAATATGCCATTTCACTAGATTCTGGGATTTGGTGTACATTGGTTGTGAAAAGGTAGACATAGCAATGGTGGTTATCAGTAGTAATTCCAATAAGTCGGTTTTTGTTTCGCCTTTACGGAGTAAAAAGGCGAGATACAGGTATTATTTTTCCGACGGCGTCCATGACGAAAGTGTCATCTTTTACATTACAGTTTAACATTAAAAGTTTCGCGTTTAGATCAGTGTCTCACAAACTATAAGTCCAAGGTCAATCAAACTTGGTTTATAGTTGCACCTACGGATGTTCATCGCAGTGGATTAAAATTTGATGGTAGGCGAGACATTTAATTCCGCCGAATTGTTGTTTAATGTTTCAAATACACATCTTCCTGTCGAGTACCTAACACCGTTTCGTAGTTTTCGCGCTTTAGAACACGGGACTGAGTTTCGATTTACAAATCACAAATTAGACATTCGGTCGGATTGTTTACTAGTATTACGACTTTTTAATTGTTGTGTATATCCACAAACCGATTTGTAAATAAGGCACATTTTGTCCCTGTTTTAAATTGTCTAAAGGTATAACGAGGCACCTAGAGTTCGGTATAATAACGTCCAAACCGCTTTCGTCTTTTCGACCATGTGTGTGTAACCAAATGTTCATCCATAGTGTACATCTGTACTGTTTGATGTGAATATTTTGGAGAAGGCATATACTAATATTTAAACTGTTTTACTAAAACAAAAACATTTCTTCGTTTTTTTTTTTTAATTTTAGTTTTCATTAATTTCTGGGTTTATTACCCTTCACAGTACTGGAATATTTGTTTCGTATGATATAATTAAGATTTCCTTTTGAAATAACAGTTCAACAGTTAAAGTAATATACATTATTTGCATTTGGAAAAAAAACACAATACTATTTATAATCAAAAGTTAATACTGTAGTGCTTTGTTTATAACAAAGGTTCTACTAATGATGGAGAGAGAGAGAGAGAGAGAGAGAGAGAGAGAGAGAGAGAGAGAGAGAGAGAGAGAGAGAGAGAGAGAGAGAGAGAGAGAGAGAGAGAGAGTCCAACAGAGAGAGAGAGAGAGACCAACAGAGAGACAGAGATACAGGGGGAGGGTAACGAAGACAGAAAACCGGAGCTGGGTAGATATACACAGGAATGGAGATAGGAAAATATGAGACTGTGCAGGATGGAGCAAAATTTAACTTCTGAACAATCACACACTCCTTAAGTTTAATTGTATTTGCCATTTTAACTACAAAATAATTGTATAGAGTAACAGGAATATAATCTCCTATTAATTTTCTTAGGCTTCCTTTTTTATTGCATACTTTGGACTTGGTGGTAATCGTATGATGCTGAGGTTGTTTGGAATTGTAGTAACTTCCGACAATGAGGTTGTTTGTAATTGTTGTAACTTCCAACAATGGACGTATTACTGGATCAGCGTAATTAACGATTTAGGATTTCTCAGGCATATTAATAATCATTATGTAACTGGTTTACTGGCATAATACCTATATTTCTTATAAGCTTTGTTTACTTTGCTGGCCACATTTCCACCTGTAATCGATTTAGGTTGCTCTATAATCCTAATGCCAAATGCGTGCAAAGTACAATAGTATGCATTATGCTAGATAATAGATACAAACATGCAACACTGAAATGTGATAAAAGTCAAATATTAGGGTCATGGCAATGTTATGGGCGTAGTGTATTCAAGATCAATAAAAGCAGGAAGCAAAAGCAATGGAATATACAGTAAAGTACTGTTATAATGAACCGGAAGGAACCGTGATAGTTCGTTATAGCAGTAGTTCATTGTACACATTTGCATAATTTAGTTATTAATGTATAGGGAGATAAAACGGGACTTTACGACCAGTTCGTTCTAAGCATGTTCGTTATAAGTGTACTTTACTATGTGTGTGTGTGTGTGTGTGTGTGTGTGTGTGTGTATATATATATATATATATATATATATATATATATATATATATATATATATATATATATATAATATGACGACGACGACGATGATGATGATGATGATGATGATGATATTAATATGATTATGGGATACAAAGTATGGCATAGAATATCACCGTCTTTAATTCCATACACATAACGTCGTCGGGGTGGGTTTAACTAACTATGATAAACCCATTCGGCAGTTCCTATTTTTTATTTTATAGTAGATGGTGTTGAATGGATATCAGGGCGAGCTCTGTCGCTCGTCAAATTCGCAAGTTGCTAATTTTAAAAACAAATGGTGAATTTTATTTTAAATTGGCGAAATAATTTTATTTTATTGAAAAAGAACTATGCGTTTCTGTAATTATTTAAGTTTAATAGATAATTTGGCAAAATCTGCTTGTCTATAGCTTGCTCTAGTTAGGTTATATAGAAGGTTTCAGGCTAGGATAATAAATTTAAAAAAACGTCAATGGTCCCGACGTTATTCATTTTATTACAAATTCTTTTTGTGCTTGAAAAAAAAATATATACATATATCATATATATTTTCATAGATGTTCACATTATTTTAATTTTATAGGAATATGAGTTAAGACACCATTAAAGAGTAATGGGGGGGGGGGGGTATTTTTAGAATAATGTTGATAAAAAGACAATGTTTTTTGTTGCAAGGGTTTTTAATCATACTATATTCCAATTATTGAAAAAGACAGCAAAATATTATTTTGTAAATATATGCTATTGTTTTCTTCACTATTCTAATTATTAGTTTATAATTATATATCAGGCCCGTAGGAAGCTCAAAATTTTCGGTAAGACCCATTTAGACTCCACCACGTTCGGAGGGTGTGAGACAATGTCCCCCACCCACATTTTTAAAACTAGTATCTTTTTGTTGCATTCTGGGGGTATTTTGAAGCAGAAATGTACACATTTTGATGCGAGTATTTATCAATATTATATTTCCAGCATTATTAACACTATGAAGTATGACTTTTATTCGTTTTGTTTTTCTTGGGCGGTGTTTTGAGGGAGGGGTATAGGTGAGTTTGATGGAGGTTGTTGGGATTTAAAAAAAAAAATTGCATTTTGTTGGGGGGTGGGGGGGGGTGTAATTTTTTATTGTTTGGGAGGTTGAGTGGGGTTTTTTTGTAATTTTTTTAAATAAGAAAATCAGGCTAAATATTGGTCAGGCCGAAGCCTAATCGGCCATATCGCTTCCTATGACCTCGTATATCCTTCCATGTGTCTATGTGTGTGGTGCGGGCTACGTAACCATCCTGGTGCTCATTGGTAATGGTTCTTACATACATTGTGTTTCTTTATATACTGCTGTCATACCAATACTATCATTATTCCAGTAGTATTTACATACCGGTACTTTGTGTGATTTGTTTTATACGAACAAAACTTTTATTGCATAATACAACAAGATTAGAATTCGATGGACAAAATGATATTGCAAAATGACTGCATTTAAAAATTTTCAATTTACTTTTCCATATTACGAGAAAACCGTATGATTAATCATAGACATTTTTCGTTTGGTCAAGTCAAAATTAGAACAAACTGTGTCAATATTAAAATAATTTAATTCATACTTAATAAATTAAATATCAATGGGGCCTACTAACTGAAATTTAGATACTGCATTTTCAGTCCTATGAACTGTGTCAGTATTAAATCTGTATTTAAAATTATGTTAGAACGTTTGGAGGGGTGTAAGTTTATTCATATTTTGTGTTCGCCGTGTATTATGTATGTGTTGGTCCCTACCTCTAGTAGGTCCTGGGCGCATTGCCTATGGAACATTTGGCCCTGTACAATATATTATATAATTGCGTTACTCCAAAGGTGTAAAAACTAGACAAAAACTATTCTTTTAATTGTTGGCTTAACATGGTGTCATAGATGAATAACCTCTTCTACTTATATTTTATATTTAACAGAAAATTGTCAGACAGACAAAAGACTTGACATATGAGATTATATATATTTCAGAATTGTTTTACAGTTTTCACAAGTTAATAATAAATGTACTCGTACATAGCTGGGGCCTAATTCACAAAGCTCTCTTAGGCTCTGCTAGACAACAAAGCATCATCCTCTTTGTAAGTCTTTTAGCATTGCATTGCGATATCGCGAGAGTTGCGAGAGTTTTAGTGAATTAGGCCCCTGAGTAGCAGACTAGTTTGACAAAAATATATGCAAAAACATTGTTAAAAAAAAATATATATATATTTTTTTTTTTCAAGCTGTCATTTATTTCACAGGAATGCTAAGAAATGTTGGCTTTAAAACAGTAAAAATTACAATATTTATTTTGTTCAATTTGATATCTGTAATGAGAACAGTTTTATTCTAATTTCACTCACGGCATTCAGTGCTTTTGTGGCGTTTTTCTTTATTTTACCTGTAATACCATCCCAGTATTTTTGTTTGTCATGTATTATATATATATATATTACTGTACACCTTTTCTGTTTGTGTGTATCAACAAACCACATATTGTGATATCTGTCAACCATCTGTCATATACTCTATTGTATAAAGGTGTGATGAAGAAATTTTGGGTTGTTCTTACTTCAGTTGTTAAAGTACCACTTCTGGTCAACATTGACAACACAGTGTGCCTACCTCATTAATTATCAACGACAAAACCATTATTCATGATCAAAACCGTATCTCCGCACAATGTAGAGTCGAATGGGAATTTGACATAATAGTGGTTGATTCAATGAATCTCTATCTGGTGTCTCATCGATGGAAAAGTATCTAATCCCGAGGAGATCCTTTCCTGGACAGTACATCCTTCCTGCATCGATAAATGAAGACTGCCACTACCAGACTAGTTTACTAAATCAAAACTAGCACAAGACAGATTATTAGAATAAATTTAGCTGTGATGAAAATTATGGAATATTTAAAATTAAAATGTTCCAGAATACGCTCAAATTAAAGTGTGTTTTGTTTAACACCATTAGAAGACGTTGATTAATTAATAATTAGCTAATTGAAAAAAGAAAGTTTATTTTGTTTAACGACACCACTAGAGCACAGATTTATTAATCATCGGCTATTGGATGTCAAACATTTGGTAATTTCGACATATAATAGTCTTAGAGAGGAAACCCGCTACATTGTTCCATTAGTAGCAAGGGATCTTTTATATGCACCATTCCACAGACTGGATAACATATACCACGACCTTTGATACATCAGTTGTGGTGTTCTGACTGGAACGAGGAATATCCCAATGCGCCCACCGACTGGAATCGATCCCAAACCGACAGCGCGTCGAGCGAGCGTTTTACCACAGGGCTACATACCGCCCCCATCAGCTATTGGATGTCAAACATTTGGCAATTTTTGCAGTCTTAGACGAAACGTTATGTTTTTCCGGTAGTAGCAAGAAATCTTTTAGAGATATTTGTCTCACAAACAGCCCTTGATATACCAGGGGCGGGACGTAGTCCAGTGGTACAGCGCTCGCCTGATGCGCAATCGATCTAGGATCCCCATCAGTGGGCCCACTGGGCTAGTTCTCGTTCCAGCCAGTGCTCCACAACTGGTCTAACAAAGGCTGTGATATGTACTATCCTGTCTGTGGGATGGTGCATATAAAAGATCCCTTGCTGCTAATTGAAAAGAGTAGCCCATGAAGTGGCGACAGCGGGTTTCCTCTCTCAATATCTGTGTGGTCCTTAACCATATGTCCGACGCCATATAACCGTAAATAAAATGTGTTGAGTGTGTCGTTAAATAAAACATTTCCTTCCTTTGAAATACAACTGATGGGACACTGATCGGGCGGGGGGGGGGGGGGGGGGGGGGAACGATGGGTGTACCAAGGGATGCGATCCCATGACCCCATCGCATCAGCCAGCACCCTAGTGACTGAGCTAAATCCTGCCCAGAACGCTCCCATGTGCATCTAAGATTTAAGTGCTGAACACGACTGCATGTTTTGGGGTCGGTTGGGTAATGTGCAGCCATCTATTTTAATATGATCCCATCTCCGAATGTGTCAGTTATAGGGCAATGTGAACATCAGCACGGTGAGTTTGAAATGTCATTTAAAAGAAGCAAAATATCAAACAATCCCAACTTGACACAAGATTGTAATACTCAGGGCATGGAAAATTATAATATGTTAAACAAATTTTAAAAACCCAAATTCGCTTTGGAGCAGGGGACCACCACCACCACAACAACCACCACCACCACCACCACCATCACCACTACCTGCACACGCGCCTTTGGAGATAATCCATGTTGTCATCGCATGTACACAAACGAGAAACAACAATTGGACAGTTGCCATGAAATATGAACTCACATTTATGACATACATTAGTGACAAAGTGCTGGAGTACTAGACCTTCAGATTAGCAGACCCTCGTGGTATTAGACCTTTGAAACAGTGGCACGACCCCAACTAACACTTCTAACAGATTACCACTTACCCGTAATCAGATACTGGCGTCTGGCTTATTTCTTTATTGGGTTGTTTATGTGATTATCTAGAGACGCTATGCATTACAACGGAACTAAACTGTATGATTAGCACCATATTTTGACCACCGACCCACTCTCAACTTTAGAATTAAAAGATATTGGTGGGGCTTTTTTTTTGGTTTTGGGAAGGGGGTTTGTCCTATTCTATGTAAATAAAGGTAAAAAATGTGTGCTTTCCTCACCCCTGATATTGTTCTTACGAGCCTGTGGACTTACAAAAGAAAGATACTGAAGCTGCATTTTAACACCATTTAAGAGCAGGTATTTGTTATGCTCAGGTTTGATTGAAAACATATTTTAGTGCTTTCATATATATATTATTTAAAAACGTCTAAGTTTTTGTTACTAAAATAAACATTAAAATATTGTACTAAGGAACAATCATATTTTAATAAGACACACATAATTATACACACATACATAACATCATAATGCATATTCAGATATTTCTTTTTCACCTTGAAAGAAACACAGGCACCTGATATTAATCAGATATATATGAAAAATAACACAATTACCTGTTTTCTACCTAACTAATATTTTACATTACTAGTACATAATTACCTGTTTTCTACCTAACTAATAGTTTACATTACTAGTACATAATTACCTGTTTTCTACCTAACTAATAGTTTACATTACTAGTATTAACAGTAGAAGTTTAGATTGATGGTTTGAGTTACCTATTGCATGCATACATATATTTAAAGAAAAAAGAAAAATATAATTTATCCCTTTTCATCAAAATGCAGAAACTCATCATTTGGTATCCATTAGAAATGTAGTACTTTACAGATGGTTTGGCTACTGTGCCTAATTTTGCATAATCCACTTTTCATACATGCATGAAATATTGGACATCATTTACATGGTCATGATTGGTTAAACAAAAACAAAATAGGCTACCTCAACTTGCTTTTGCTTAACCCGTAAATGGTTTATGCCAATTTTCAATTTTATAGGCCTGATTAAAACACATTGCTTACTTGCTTATTCACTCATACGTGCACAAACACAAACACACACACTCAAACACAAACACACACACTCAGACACACACATACACTCAAACACAAACACTCAAACACACACACTCAAACACACATGCATACACTCAAACACTTAACACACACACTCAAACACAAATACTCAAAGACAAGCACAAACACACACACATACTCAAACACAAACACTCAAACACATACATACACACACTCAAAGACAAACCTACTTAGACACACATGCAAACACACACACACACACACACAAATGCACATAAACCAAATACACTCAGACATACACACACACACAAATACTCACACACACACACTCACGCTCACAATCCCACACACACTCTCACACCTCACACACACACACAACCTCACAGACACATACACAACCTCACACACACACACAACCTCACACACACAAAACCTCAGACACACACACACAACCTGACACACGCACACACGGGTACACACTCAAACACAGACACACTCACACAACCTCACACACACACACAACCTCTCACACACACACAACCTCACACACAACCTCACACACACACAACCTTACACACACTCACACACACCTCACACACACACAACCTCACACACACACACACATAATACTGATGATCATAAGAAAGTCACATCCAAGGCTGACAAACGTAACAGTTAAGTGTTTGACGTTAAAGTCATATAAAAAAATAAGTGCATGTATTAATTTGTCGATCCAATGTGATGCCACAAATACGTATGCGTAGTCAGGCCCTCACAATCTCTAGTGGGGAACACAAGCCATATCTTTATTTATATAGAGTATGACTGTAGAACAATTCCTCTACACACACACAACCCACCCACAATCCCCTGGTAAGTTCAATAATTTACAATAATCAAATCACATCATGATCTTAACTTTAGACATGAACTACCACATGACTAGGGGTGTTCTTTTATTCACATTGAATGTGTGTGTGTTCATTTTGCCTGACTTGACACAAGTTTATAGATATAGAGAAACAGCAAAACACAAAACCTTAAATTATATCTAAATACATACTGGGTATATTAATTCACATAAATCACAATTTTGCACAAATCCTTCATAAGTTGGCCTAAAACGAATATCTGATGTAATTTGTCCAGTCAAAGATTTACAGGATTCAAGGTTGTGAAATAAATAATTTTCTATATTATACAAAATGTTATAAAACTGCAACCTCCACCCTAAGCCAAACAAAATCTAATTGACCTAAATCCTAAGCTCTTGATAAACATATTTTTTAATCTGCAATCAACTTTTACAAATACTTTAATATATAAAACGATAAAATAATTGTTTCACTAAAAACGTAACATTACAAAATCTAAGATTTCAATCAAAGTAGTGGTTCTCATTCCTCCTGTAATTGTGATTGATCATCAGTTAATTAAATGTATTTCTCTGATTATCCTGATGTTCATAAAACAAACTTCAAGTATTCAGACAATCTTGTTCACCAGTTTTCCAATGTTCTCTATCTCACACTCTACTACATCTCCCTTCTGAAATATAAACAACAATACAATCATGAACAACATAATTGACATTTCTTCTTTTTGTGCCATGCACAGTCTGTGATATCAAAATTAGTCTGATGTACTACCAAAGTTTGTTTTTGTTTAACAGCACCACTAGAGCATATTGATCAATTATTCATTGGCCAGCTAGGGCCCACAAAGTACATTTGAAAGTGAAGGTTGGGGGCACTGTCAGTACATGATGGACTGGAAGTAGGAGGGCTCAAAGAGCCTAAACCTGTTAGGGGGATTCAGGCGGTATGCTCCCCAGAAAACATGACCCATGCACTCACTCCCCCCACCCCACCATTCAATGGCTCCTGTTGGCTACTGGATGTCAGATGTACCACCAATGCTTGAGTAATGACACTGTGTACAAAACAACATACCAGTACACATTTATAAAAGTAGTTTAAAATTGTAGTAAGCATGCAATCCAGCTACAAATGGTTTTATAAATATAATTTCAAACATAACAAAATATCTCTACCAAAGTCAAATTAAACACAAACCAACAATTTATTTTAAATATGGCATTATGTTCTTCATAATACTGTTTGGAAGGAAAGAAGAAAATGTTTTATTTAATAATGCACTCAACACATTTTATTTACGGTTATATGGCATCAGACATATGATTAAGGACCACACAGATATAGAGAGAGAGGAAACCCGCTGTCGCCACTTGATAGGCTACTTTTTTTTATTAGCAGCAAGGAATCTTTTATATGCACCATCCCACAGACAGGATAGTACATACCACAGCCTTTGTTACACCAGTCGTGGTGCACTGGATGTACATAATACTGTTTGAAGTGAAGGAAGAAGGAAGGAAGGAAGGAAGGGTTTATTTAATGATGCATTCAACATATTTTAATTACAGTATATATGGCATGGGACATGTTTAAGGGCCATGGATTTTAATGTGAGATGAAGCCCACTGTGCCATGCAATTGGCTACTCTTTCTGATTAGCAGCAAGGGTCTTTTATATGAATCATCCCACAGACATGATAGTACATACCACAGCCTTTGTTACACCAGCTGGAAAGAGAAATAGTTCAATGGGCCCACTGACGGAGATCGATCCTAGACTGATCGCACATCAGGCGAGTACTTTACCACTGGGCTATGGCCTGCCCTTGTTTAAGTGAAACACTCTTGTCTGCGTTATTTAGTATGTATACAATTCAATGTATTCAGTGATATTAATAACGTACGACAGTTCATATGTTAATTTTCTTAAATACAGTTTGACTCTACAATACAACATGGTGAACACTGAGCACCTAACAGCTCTGTACATTACCTTGAAGTCCACGATGAGGTGAAATAGCTTGTTTATTTATTTTCTATTTCATAGTAGAATCCATTTTGTACCATCAGGGATAGTTCTGGGTGAGCAGAAAATGTTGCCAACTTATCTATTAAACTTCAAAAATGCAGAAACCAACAGTTAATTTCTAACAAAACCTCAATTATTACATAAATATATTTTTGCTACATTGGAACAAAATTTGCTAATTCTTTTTTAAATTCTCCACTTGCTAATTTGGCCAGTGCCAAAGCTGACATGGGGCCTAATTCACAAAGTTCTCTTAGGCTCTGCTAGACAACAAAGCATCGTCTTTGCAAGTCTTTTAGCATTGCACTGCGAGATCACAAAGTTGTGAGAGTTTAGTGAATTAGACCCCAGGGCCCCGTTCCACGAAGCGATCTTAGCCCTAAGATTACCGTAGGCGCATAGCTACCCTATGCACTTAAGTTGATCTTAGGGCTAAGATTGCTTCGTGGAACAGGGCCCTGGACCATATTTGATTGCCAAGTACCTTAAGGAACTCTGGTGGTTTCCTAAACACTCCAACACCTGGTGGAGTTCCGGTTAATACCACATCACCAGATCTCAGTGTGAAAAGCCTGAAAATAAAATTAACTTTTTATTTGTTATTTTCAAAACTTTTATCGTTTTCTTTTACTTCAAACCTTTTTTTTAAAAATACATTTGTGGAGGCTGGGACAGAATGCAGTTGAATCGAATATGGTGCATGTATGTATAACAGTTACATCTCATATTAATCAGTTAAGCAAGGGAAATAACTCTACTTTTTTTATTCCATCTGTTTCAATATCTTTATTATATGTTATCTACCTTACCTAACCAACACATAAAATATTTTCATTCCATGTGGATTTAGCTGTATGTGTTGCTATTTAATCCAAAATCATAATAATAGTGCATTTTTGTTATACCCTAAACTTTTATCCTTTTTCAGATGAAATGATAGTACAGATGGAAAAGACTTTTCTGTTTAAGAAAGAACCAATTTTAAATTTTGATTATTTGTATCGTCATTACATTTATTAGTTTATTTAACATCAAAGAGCAGCTAAGTTTTCTTTGCTATAATATTAAAACTTGTTGATTACAACATTCTGTAAGCAACGGTGGTATGTAACCTCGCATAATATGTAACAATGTATGCATTCCTTCTTGTGACTTAATATATATCAGCTAAGAGAAAGAGTTTGTGTGTTTGTTTGTTTGTTTTGTTTAACGACACCACTAGAGCACATTGATTTATTAATCATCGGCTATTGGATGTCAAACATTTGGTAAATTTGACATATAGTCTTTAGAGAGAAAACCCGCTACTTTTTAACGTTTGTAAAAAGGGATCTTTTATATGCACCATCCCACAGACAGGATAGTAGATACCACAGCCTTTGATTTACCAATAGTGGCGCACTGGTTGGAATAAGAAATAGCCCAATGGGCTCACCTATGGGGATCAATCCCAGACTAACTGTGTATCAAGCGAGTGCTTTACCACTGGGCTACATCTCGCACATGCTACAAAAAGGTACAATTTTTATATTGCAGTGAATTTTATAATAATTATACTAAAATTATAAAACTGAATGAAGTAAAAAACATTTCCAAAAATCGTCTCAAGAAAACAATCCTTACAGATCATTAAAGCTCGCTCTATGAATTGATTTTCTTGAGATTCGTGTCAGAATAAAGCATATACAAAAGGACGAATGCTACAAACAATTATTGCCTTACCTGGATATAAATGCAATAAGGTCCTCAGTTTTGTGAACAATCTGACAGGTGGAGCTGTCTTGTTTTGTGACGCCATTCACTCGGCAATACAGCCGCAGGTTATGTGGATCTATAATAAAACACCAGAGTTATTATATAAACTTATTTTTAATTGTTTGGTTAGGTCATTAATTAGCATGTCTGGTTGGTTGGTTGCATAGATCGTTGGATGGATGGATGGATGAATGGATGGTGGGTTGCATGGATGGATGATGGGTTGCATTGATGGATGGTGGGTTGCATGGATGGATGGATGAATGGATGGATGGTGGGTTGCATGGATGGATGGTGGGTTGCATGGATGGTGGGTTGCATGGGTTGCATGAATAGATGGATGGATGGTGGGTTGCATGGATGGATGGTGGGTTGCATGGATGGTGGGTTGCATGGATAAATGGATGGATGGATGGCGGGTTGCATGGATGGATGGTGGGTTGCATGGATGGATGAGTTGGCGTTTTGATGGATGGATGGATGGATGGATGGTGGGTTGCATGGATGGATGGTGGGTTGCATGGATGGATGGATGGATGGATGGACGGATGGTGGGTTGCATGGATTGATGGATGGATTTGCATGAATGGATGTTGATGGATTTGCATGAATGTATAGATGGGTGAATTGATGGTTGGACATATGGATGGATAGATGAATGGGTGGATGGATGGATGGATGGATGGATGGATAGATGAATGGGTGGATGGATGAATAAGTTTCAGAGATGTGCTTTATGCCTCTATCTGGTGGCTGCTATGGAACATAGCGAAATTAAATCCTGGTGGTTATTCACTCTTGTATATACTATCATGGCAATTTGCCTGCATCGTATAAACACAAGCATACAACCGCAGCTCCAATTAATTCAGTACTGTTGTTACTATTTCTGTACCTTCTATGTCTTCTTTCATCACAATGGCTGGTCCAAGTGGACAGAAGCCATCCATGGATTTGCCAATAATCCACTGTCCACCATTTTTCTTCATCTGCCAGTCTCTGGCACTGACGTCATGGGCTACTGTGTATCCAAACACATGCTGCATAGCATCCGATTTCTAGTACAACAGATACAAGTTTTTAACTAAATATAATTTTAAAGTCAAAATGCAGATATGAAACAAATACGAACATACACATACATATACATACACTCACTCTCACACACACATAAAATACACACACAACATACACATACATATATATATTTACCATGCAACCATGCTTCCTATTGACCTAATAACCCCTACCTGATAATTCAAAGTGTTATCATGTCACTAGGCAATGAGTTGTGCGCATGACGGGTGTTTGCTCAATTTTCAGGTAGACTGTTTTGTTATTTTTCAAACATCCATTTACAGCAATAATTGTTGAACTGCATAAATAAATATAACATTTACACTTCCTGTATCATAAAATTACCCCTTATTTTTCAATTCTCCATTATTTGCTCCCATTCGGAACTAGCCAGCATTTGAATTAACCATTTTGAAACAAAAAAGCAAGTAGCTTCCTACAAATAATGTTTACATTGAAACAGCGTCTGACATCACAGTCACTAGCAGCTAGCGATGTAGATCTTCTTCAGGTCCCATATAAACTTCAGTTTAATGTTACAGAAAAAAGTACAAAAATTGTAATGTTGTGACACAACAGACTGAAATATAATCAAAGTATTTTATTTAAAATTTGGAAACACATAACTTTTAGGCTGGCTATGCTTTCGGGCAATTGCCATTGTCCGACTTCCGGTAGTAGTTTCTACATGATAAAACTAATAGTTTTTATACCACTTTTGACTGAAACATATTACAAAAATATAATTTGAAAGGAGTTGCATGATAAAAAAAATATATCAGGTTACTACGTTTTGATATTGTGGTTATTTGGCTTGGTTCGATAACGGTGTAACAGGCTCGCTGAAGTTCGCCTTTTACACCGTTATCTAAACCTCGCCAAATAACCACCATATCAAATTGTAGAAACCTAATATTCTATATATATATATATATACATACACATACCCATATCCTACACATCCAAATTAATGTAGTATTACTTGACACTGACTCAGCCAGTAGGCCTATGGTCCTTTTCTTCATATCAAACTTGAAATTATAATAAAGACCAATGCTTCAAATGGCAAACAAATTGGCCATGAAGGATGTCAAATCGAATTCTAAATCATGTCCATATTAAATATAATTACATGGAAACCCCTCTAAACTGGACACCCATTGGACAAAGTGATGAGCCAGATTTTAAAGGTATCCAGTTTGAAGCGGTTCTGTTCTGTACTGACTTTTTAAAAAAAGCACAATGAAAAATGTCTGGTTTTGAGGGGTTTTACTGTATACATATCAGTTACTCCCTCCCTCCCTCCCTCCTCCCTCTCTCCCTCTCTCTCTCTCTCTCTCTCTCTCTCTCTCTCCAAACAGCTTACATAACTAAATTAGACTGCAATGCTACCATACATGTATCTATATTATATACATGTATACTAGTACATAAGTATTAGAACTCACCTTAATGTTCTTACCTCCCTTGCCAATAACAAATGCCATCTCCACTTCCCAATCCAGCTGCTGTTAATTTGTAACAAAGATTTGTTTTCAATTCCTTCATTATGTGCATGATTAAATGTTTAAAATGCCTGTTCAGCTTTGCTTATGCCAACAGTTTCATGAATATGTATGTAAATACAGTCAAACCTGTCTTAAGCGGTCACACAAGGGAGTAAATAAAAGTGGCCGCTATAGACAGGTGACCGCTGATTACAGGTTGCCACATATATATTCTTTAAAATAAAATATTTGTTGTTGTTTCTTGTACCGTCTGTACTGCTAGTCAACAGATGTGCTTCACAGCTGACTATAAATCAACTTATCACATGTTTCCTTCAGAAAAAAATGCAAATGGAAACCGAATGTATTAAATTAACCATTCTCAACAAGTTTGTTTTCTTTTTCTATTTAATTACTTAATTTCTATTTTATGCTGTGTATTGTCATAGTAAGTGAATCGACAAATGTCAAGCGTAGCTTGCCACAATGCGATTAAATGCATTGCAGAGTCAGACTTTCTCAATTGATATACAGTCGAGATGTCGAGACTGAAAGGGTACTAGTATTCCTGAAGGTGTGAAGATCTATTATTTGCTGCACCTTATCGGTGTTGTTAAAATACCCCTTTTAGATAATAGTAAACATTTAATATGGCTGCTTAATACAGGTATTTTAGCAAATTGGGATCCGATTTAGGTGGCCGCTGGCCACGTTAGACAGGTGACCGCTTATTACAGGTGCATTTACGTTATAAATCATTTGAGAGGGAAAAAAGTGGCTGCTTAAGGCAGGTGACCGCTGAATACAGGTGGCCGCTAGGACAGGTCTGACTGTAGTACTTAAATGGGTCAGCATCTAGCCCATAAACTGGATAGTGTACACCAGTTTTTGATCTACGAGTATCAAATATGGTATTTTATCCTATAACTTACCCATTATAATATTAATATCCATGTGATAAACTCATTTAATATTTTGATTTATTACACACCAGTGTAAGATATTACTAATGTCATAACAATTACTCAATATTTAACTAGTGTTATATTGGCACACACAGACTGGCGCAGTAGTTTTGATTTAATTTGAATGACGTTGGTATGCAAATGACGTAATTTTGCATCTCCCTGCAATAAAATAAACTGGGTGCTTGACATGTCCTTTTTAAGAACACTAGAAAACATTAAGTCAATTTAAGTTCTAAAATGCTGTTGAAAATGGTTTGTTTAGAGATTATTAACGTATCTAACCGTGTTTGTACAAAATAGTGTAATTTAAAAGTGTACCATTAAAAATATGGCCATGAATTGAAATTGCGATAAGACGGGCTGTTATATTTGGGCCTGTTGTGTACAAAGCTAAAACGATGTTGTGGTAACTGGTACTCTTTTTTTTACGGACCTATGTACAAAATGTCAGTGTCACATCTAGTCAATTCCATTCATCCAGTTCCATCTTTGATAAATACGGGCCCAGATCAACAATTCAGTCATTACTGTGAATAACAACACCTCATTAATTGCCAATTAATGCAAGCTTGATGCCAAAATCTAAACTGTACATTGCTTACATCTCGTTGCTTATTGTGACGTTGTTTAAGTTTACGTGTGACGTTGATCACTTGCTGACCCAATTCGTAAAAAAAATAACATGTAGTAGGTCTTGACATTTGCTTACTTCTGCGTTGCGGCTTGTTTGCAGTTGGTTTGTAATAAATAAAATACTAAACTAGCTTGCTTGTCATACCATTTTTATGAAACTCGTGAACAATGCTGGTATCTGACTCACGTTTGCTCATCAGCTACCAAGACTGTTCACTTGTTTCCTGAAAATGGTATGACAGGCAAGCTCGTTTAGTATTCTATATGTAATAACCCAGTTAATATACCTATATTGCTGTCAGCGGCTCATTTGTTTACAAGCCAACAAGTCCTGTACACCTGAGCATAATGATGTCATTACCGGTAGTGCCAATCATGATGACGTCATATTACCGATGAAGAACATTTTAGAACTCATTTACTAAATATCTAGCTGAAATATTATTTTACAAATGTTGTAGTATAAACAGAATTTGCAACTCATATTTTTTAATATGTGATATTAATCTTGTGTAGTTAATGGGTATTTGTCTTGGTAGAGCCTCAAGAAAAACAATTAACATATGATTTGTTGATTTTTACATAATAAAAAACACTCATAACAAATCCTCTATTTATGTGAATGTACAAGTTGAGATATGATTTTTAATTTAATTAACAGGGCCCCGTTCCACAAAGTGATATTAGCGCTAAGATCACCTTAATTGTATATGTTAGGTGTGCAGTTACGGTGATCTTAGGGCTAAGATCGCTTCGTGGAACGGGGCCCTGGACAGTAAATGTAGTCAATCTGATATATCACATACACCACACATGGTGTTCACATATACATGTTGATTTTGTTTTGTTTAACAACACCACTAGAGCACATTGATTTATTAATCATTGGCTACTGGATGTCAAACATTTGGTAATTCTTAAAGAGGAAACCAGCTATATTTTTTATTAGTAGCAAGGGATATTTTATATGTACCATCTTATAGACAGGATAGCACATACCACAGCCTTTGATATACCAGTCGTGGTGCACTGGCTGGAACGAGAAATAGCTCAATGGGCCAAAATGATGGGGGATCGATCTCAAAACGACCACGCATCAAGCTAGCGCTTTACCACTGGCCTACATGCCACCCCTGTACGTGTTGAGATATGATTTTTAATGCGTCTGTGTCTATATATATATATATAATATATATATATACCGTGGTTTCACTGGGATACTCTATGTCACTGTGTGGTCCAATCAGGGTACTGGAGAACTTGCTGAATATGATCGGCTCCACTGGCACGGGACATTTCTGTTCCTCGCAGTGGTCCTTGTAGTTCATGCCAATACATATCACTTTGTCGCAGTCTGTGATCGGTGCCAGCAGTTCGATGTTTTCTCTCTTCACTACATGCTGTCCACTTTCTACAATACTGAGAGAAACATGCATAAAGCAAACATAATTCAGAGTTCTTCATTTCATCTTATTGTGCTTATATCCAATTAAGGTTCAAGCACGAAATAGCACAACGCACATCCTGTAGTATAGTTAGCCTCCCTACCCCCCTCTATTATTTTTGTGGAATATCCTGAAGATCATGTACAAAAGTTTGTTTTGTTTAATGACACCACTAGAGCACAATGATTTATTTATCATCAGCTATTGGATGTCAAACATTTGGTAACTGACATACAGTTGAATCCCGTTGGCTCGAACCCCGTCGGTGCTCGAGAAAGTGTTCGACACATCGCGTAGTTCGGCCGAACCATTCGGTCAACATCGGACATTTCCATAGCATCAGTTAGAAAGTTGAATTAGATACAAATTGTGTAATACACGTAAATGCACTGAAATCAAATAAATAAATGGCAAATTCTTAATCTGTATTTACATGAATTTATTACTAAACAATTTGAATATTTCAACAATAAAAAATGCAGCACTGTCCATTTTCCAGAAATGTAGCTGTTTTCAAAGTAACGCTTTATGCTGATGCCCGTTTGTGCACTGATTGTTTGATTGGTATCACAGTTCATCTAACAGTTGCAGTAACACTAGCTGTACTTGAAAGATCATTACCGATAGTCACAACCAACATGACAAGTGTGGTGACAAAAGGATTGCATGGCTAGTGTTGCGATTCCCCGATTCATCTATGTCTGCGTCGTTAAATATAGTCATTAAATATAGTCTTAGGGAGAAAACCTGTCACATTTTTCCATTAGTAGCAAGGGATCTTTTATATGCACCATCCCACAGACATGATAGCACATACCATGGCCTTTGATATACCAGTTGTGGTGAACTGCCTGGAACAAGAAATAATGGGCCAACCGATGGGCATCGATCCTAGAGCGACCACGCATCAAGCAAGCTCTTTACCATAAGACTACGTCCCGTTCCCAAAAATATACAATGCAAAAACAGTTTTGTAGGGCACAATATTTCACACAAACTGTCATTCGTTTCATATGTTGGTTATATAAATTTAAAATTCATACAAACTGCCAGTCAGTTACTGTACATGGTGAACTGTAATATGTTGTGAAATTAAACATGGCGAGCTTCAGAAGATAACTAATCTAAATTAGTGATTGAGATAACTGATTAGGTTATACAAATACAGTTCACATATCCAAACAATCGGTTACCTAGGTAAAAATCGTGTGAACCAACTTTGAGTTACCCAAGTTTTTGAAATATCTATCCCCACCCTTTTTTAAGATACTATTTTAGCTGCAATAAAACATTCCATGTGTACCAGTGCTATCAGTTTTAATTATTTGGTTTATGATATATTAATTTTTTCAGACCTATTCTAGTATATTAATTATGTCCCTTTCAGATCTATCAATTGACAGGGGTGTAGCGTGATCTGGACCTGGGGGGGTTCGAATATGAACCAAGTGGACTCTTTTTCTTTTGTTTTTACACCACTAGAAACTCCATACCAGTATGTATAAACCTGTATGTTTTAGCTCTGAAAGTAGACCATTTGCTGTGGGGGGAGAGGGGTGCGCCCCTGAATGACATCCTGTGGATGATGATAAATCAGTTGTTAAATATCCACATTTTTCATTCAAAGAATTAGATGCATGATTGCAGAGGTGCAACTTCTAATTTATGTCCAAACAATAGTTATTTGCAAGAGCTGCAATGGATGAAGTGGCAACATAAAAAAACATTGCAAATGATCTGGGTAACCAATTCAAATCAATTTCACCAACTGCTATGTACATCGGAAAACAGCACAAAATCCCACAGCAATCAATCCTGCTAACCACTGCTTTTCAAAGCAAGTGCTTCACAACAGTGTCATCCTTCATCCCACATACACACAAAAAAAAACCAGACAAACAAAAAACAACCACAAAATTATAACAATTTCTATAATTGTATTTGGGGCAGGATTTAGCTCTGTCGTTTGAAAAAAAGAAAGAAGTGTTTTATTTAACGACGCACTCAACACATTTTATTTACGTTTATATGGCATCAGACATATGGTTAAGGACCACACAGATTTTGAGAGGAAACCCACTACATGGGCTACTCTTCCGATTAGCAGCAAGTGATCTTTTATTTGCACTTCCCACAGGCAGGATAGCACAAACCATGGCCTTTGTTGAACCAGTTATGGATCACTGGTCGGTGCAAGTGGTTTACACCTACCCATTGAGCCTTGCAGAGCACTCACTCAGGGTTTGGAGTCGGTATCTGGATTAAAAATCCCATGCCTCGACTGGGATCCGAACCCAGTACCTACCAGCCTGTAGACCGATGGCCTGCCACGATGCCACAGAGGCCGGTCTCTGTCGGTTGAGTGCTCACTTGAGGTGCTTGCGTCGCAGTATTGAACAACCTTGGTGGATCCATTCAGCTGATTGGCTTTTTTCTCGTTCCACCCAGTGCACCACAACTGTTTTCCTGTCTGTGGGAAATTGCATCTATAGAAAAGATCCCTCAAAAAATTTAGCGGATTTTCTCTGGTGACTACGAGTCAGAATTACGAAATGTTTGACATCCAATAGCCGATGATTAATTAATCAATGTGCTCTAGTGGTGTCGTTAAACAAAAACAAACTTTATAATTGTATTACCTATCTTCATAAACAATAAACAGTCCCTTACATTTGTCATTTCTGTTTCAGTGCAGATTTATAACACTTGGCTACATGACAAGTGAAAAGTGCAGTGCCCTATCAAAGATAAATAAGAAAGATACTTGAGCGGACCTTTTGGCTGCTTGAAGTGACTGCTGTCCCTGCTCAATGAACGTCTTCATGTCACCAGGCAGGGACTTGTTACCAGCGTTCAGGTCAACAATGTCCCCGCCTTCCTTCAACTCCACCCCCAGTCGGGAAGAACCGTTCAGCAAAAACTGCACAAAACGCATGTTTGTCCTGCTTGCAAATTTGTACGCCAGCTTGTGTGTGATTAAAAACTAACAGTACACCTTAAGAAGAAGCACCGATAAGCGTAAATATATTTAGATAACTGATAACAGTGATAATAAACCCAACAAACATAAAATGCATACGAGGTCACGATCCGACCTTTGACTCGAGACGGTCACATGACTTAATGTCACGTGCAACATGGAGAAGACTGGGTACGTTTGGCAAGCTTTTTAGGCTGCATAAGTTTTGTCGCGTATTTTGTATTGTCTGGGTTTTTTTATGGTAGAATTGCAAGGTTTGTCCACACAAACGTACATTGTGTAAAAAAAATGTCCATTAATATCAGACTGCAGACCATTTTACTGAACTATCCCCCACAGTTCGTAATGGGACTGTTAATGTATTATGTGGATGGTGGGAACAAGGAGCTAGGTTATTTTGTGATATCAGAAAGAAAGAAATGTTTTTATTTAACGACGCACTCAACACCTTTTATTTACGGTTATATGGCGTCGGACATATGGTTAAGGACCACACAGATTTTGAGAGGTAACCCGCTGTCGCCACTACATGAGCTACTCTTTCCGATTAGCAGCAAGGGATCTTTTATTTGCGCTTCCCACAGGCAGGATAGCACAAACCATGGCCTTTGTTGAACCAGTTATGGATCACTGGTCGGTGTAAGTGGTTTACACCTACTCACTAGTCGGTGTAAGTGATTTACACCTGAGCACTCACTCAGGGTTTGGAGTCTGTATCTGGATTAAAAATCCCATGCCTCGACTGGGATCTGAACCCAGTACCTACCAGCCTGTAGACCGATGGCCTAAATACGACGCCACCAAAGCCGGTATTTTGTGATATCACGAAGCAGTTTGACACACATTCATGTTACTAGTTTAAAAACATGATTGGCTGCCAAATCCAATCCAATGACAAGTACAATTAAAATGGGAGCAGGTCAACTCGCCCAACACTGTCATATTATTACCATTTTATTAATTAATATACCAATATTTTAAGCAATAATGTGCATTAAATATTGTTGAATATGCACACCAGTTTGATTCCAAAAGCCTTGCTTGATTGTTCCTTTAAGAAAATAAGGGACAAACGTCATTAAAATATGCTTGACAGTTCATTGTAATATCTGGTATTAGGATCTCCCCAATATAAAACCATTTAATAAGTGATCATAATAGTGGAGTTTCACTGTAATATTAATAAATAAAATGATAACAAAGTTGTAGACATCCATTTTTAATTTTGTCACAATTATTTATAGACAGTAAAGTTTGGGGCGAGTTGTCCAAACACTGGAGCGAGTTGTGCAAACACTTGGGCGAGTTAACCAAACACTGAGTTGAGTTGCTTGTGAGCAAGTTGGTTTTGGGGCAAGTTGACCGGCATTCATTAAAATAGATTTTTGAGACTTAAGTGAACATGAAACTAATTGCTCTGTGACACATAAATTAACTTCAAGCACAAGCAACCTAAATAAATTTTAGTTGGAGAAGAAATTTAAATTATTTTAGTTGCAGAAAACATTTAAATTATTTTAAACTTGGTTTTGAAGGATATGTAAGAAATAAAATGTTACATACCGGTATGTGTCTGTTTGTGATACCATGTGTCTTAAAACAGGTTTAAAATGGTATCGAACTCGCTTTCAAGCCACCCAGGCTACAGGTTGATGGTGACCAAGCCGGATACCACTGGACTACTTCCCGCCTCCACAAAAATAATAGTACATGAGTGGTTGTTAGATACCATTTATCTTGTAATGAGTTGTTTCAAAACACATGTAATGAGTCTTCTGAATCTAACTGTTATAGAAACCGGCCTCGGTGGCGTCGTGGTAGGCCATCGGTCTACAGGCTGGTAGGTACTGGGTTAGGATCCCAGTCAAGGCATGGGATTTTTAATCCAGATACCGACTCCAAACCCTGAGTGAGTGCTCCGCAAGTCTCAATGGGTAGGTGTAAACCACTTGCACCGACCAGTGATCCATAACTGGTTCAACAAAGGCTATGGTTTGTGCTATCCTGCCTGTGGGAAGTGCAAATAAAAGATCCCTTGCTGCTAATTGGAAAAGTAGCCCATGTAGTGGCGACAGCGGGTTTCCTCTCAAAATCTGTGTGGTCCTTGACCATATGTCTGACGCCATATAACCGTAAATAAAATGTGTTGAATAAAACATTTCTTTCTTTCTAACTGTTATAGATACCAATGGAATGTCTATCATCTTCTGCATCTTTGAGCCATATATTGTTGAGCATTCTGTTTTACTTCTTTTGTGGCAATGGTCACAATATGTATGGGGTCATGGGGTATGGACACTACAGTATGACCCCATAACAAAACATAACAAGTGGTAATTATTAACAAAACATTTATTCTAATGAATAACATACATCTATGCTGATGTACTGATGTTATCTGGACATCATCCAGGGGACAATATTTCAAAATCTTAGGTAACCAGAAGTCAGTTCACATGAGTTTTACTTAGGTCACCGATTGTTCGGTAACGTGAATATAGTTCAAATAACCGATGAGTTAGGCCTACCTAATCCTGAAACACTTGAACTACGGTTCTGTGCTACATTGGTGGTTCAAATGTATTTAAAAACATAAATTGATTTTCACTTTCGCAGGGCTTCTATATTATGGTAGCCCCACTCCCATGGCTTGTGATATTCACTGTTGGGCTAGTAAATAACTACTATTGCCATGCCCGACAGCTAGTGAAAAACAAAATTGTCAAATGTTGCAGTTAAGTCTGTTTTGTAAATATGAATATCCTGACCCCACCCCAACCCCCAATGTTAGTGTTTTTAAGCTTTATCTCCCTCATTAGGTGACATATCCGATTATTACTATTATTTGGTAAAATTGTATTAACTTAAAGTAGGGCTAGTGAATATTTAATCGTTGCTAGTAAAAAAATCTAATCACTGATCCCATGGCTAGTGGATTTTAAAACAATTCTAGAAGCCCTGCTTTCATTACTGATATATGGTGCTTTTAATTTTAGAATGTAATTGTTCACCACGTAACCGATGGCGGTTCTTGTGATTTTAAAGTTGGTTCTCGTGAAATATTGTGCCCTGTCATTAAGCTGATGTACTGATGTTGTCTGGAAATCATCAGGCTGATGTATTGATGCTGTCTGATCATCATCAGGCTGATGTACTGATGCTGTCTGGGCATCATCAGGCTGATGTACTGATGCTGTCTGGGCATCATCAGGCTGATGTACTGATGCAAGCCTTGAAATAAGCGGCCGGTCACGGTCATTGTCCGGTACAAATTTGTAACTTGTCAGTAACAATGTCGATTGCGCCGGTCACCATGTGCGAAGCTCGCGTTGTAGTAAAAGTCGGCTGTTTTGGAGTCGAATACACTTAATGCACCGATTAAAAAAAAAATTGATTACGAATCAAAAAATACAAATGTGTACCAGTGGGATTCGACACGAAGTTCATCTACAGTCCGCGTATCTGTTTAGTAGGATTTTTTATAGTCTCGATTTTGCGGGAACTTACATTGTGAAAAGTGATGTCACGCATATTAGTAATTGACCTTTCGTACTTAGTGTATACTTCCTGTGGCGTTTTCGTTTAAAGTTTGCAATTCAAATTGCCTTGTGGTTAGCAATTAAAGGATGTTGAAAAAAATAACTTCAGTCTTTGCTATAAAAGAACAGACAGGTACCGATAATGACAAATCAACTGTCCCTGTTCCCAGTATTCGTGGCGGGCAGCCGCCGATTAAATCGTCTCCAAAAAATTCCCGAACGAATATCCCGCAGAGTAGTATTTTAAAATCTAGCACTGAACTAAAATGGTAAAAGGAGTATTTAGTTAAAACAAATGCCTCTTTATGGCTACAGTTTGAAGAAAACACCAAAGGCGCAGTTACACTTATGACGTGTTCGCTCTGCAAAACATTTCAAAAAGAAATGCAGTATAATCACGATTTCTCGGACGCATGGATCAAAGAGTCCACACATCTGCGTGTGTCAAATGCTAAAGATCACTCGGCAACCAAAAGTATAGAATATTACCACAAACAAGACACTGATGACATTGAAAAAAATGGAGGAGTCCGAGTCAGATCATCATGAATCTGAAAGTTCAACACAAAGTGATAGTGACAACAGTTTCATGGGTTTCTTAAGCCCTATCCTAACTGGCCGTGAGTGATTATTTTAGAAATCATTGACTTCCATTGCCGCATCCTAACTGTACGCATGATTTCTAAAATAATCGCTCATGTAGCTCGCAGCTGGTTAGGATACAGCTTTACCAGAGGACATATATTAATGCATCATAGACTAGTAAGTATGTAACAATAATAAATGTCATCATTTGGTGACTATTACCTTAATTGCTGCATTGGTTATTTAGTAATTAAATATATCAATTATTAAACAACACAAAACATAATTTATTTCATTTTTATTTACAATGTTTTGTGACAGGTACAATTTCTTTCATGTCAGGCACAAATTGATTGGTGCAGGACATTGTGTCAGGTACACTAAAATGTTTTATTTCAAGGCTTGTGATGCTGTCGGGCATCATCAGGCTGATGTACTGATGCTGTCTGGGCATCATCAGGCTGATGTACTGATGTCTCACCATTATCAGGCTGATGTACTGATGTTGTCTGACCATCATCAGGCTGATGTACTGATGCTGTCTGGGTATCATCAGGCTGATGTACTGATGCTGTCTGGGCATCATCAGGCTGATGTACTGATGTCTCACCATCAACAGGCTGATGTACTGATGTTGTCTGACCATCATCAGGCTGATGTACTGATGCTGTCTGGGCATCATCAGGCTGATGTACTGATGCTGTCTGGGCATCATCAGGCTGATGTACTGATGCTGTCTGGGCATCAGGCTGATGTACTGATGTTGTCTGACCTTCATCAGGCTGATGTACTGATGTCTCACCATCATCAGGCTGATGTACTGATGTTGTCTGACCATCATCAGGCTGATGTACTGATGCTGTCTGGGCATCATCAGGCTGATGTACTGATGTTGTCTGACCTTCATCAGGCTGATGTACTGATGTCTCACCATCATCAGGCTGATGTACTGATGTTGTCTGACCATCATCAGGCTGATGTACTGATGCTGTCTGGGCATCATCAGGCTGATGTACTGATGTTGTCTGACCTTCATCAGGCTGATGTACTGATGTTGTCTGACCATCATCAGGCTGATGTACTGATGTTGTCTGACCATCATCAGGCTGATGTACTGATGCTGTCTGGGCATCATCAGGCTGATGTACTGATGTTGTCTGACCTTCATCAGGCTGATGTACTGATGTCTCACCATCATCAGGCTGATGTACTGATGTTGTCTGACCATCATCAGGCTGATGTACTGATGCTGTCTGGGCATCATCAGGCTGATGTACTGATGTTGTCTGACCTTCATCAGGCTGATGTACTGATGTTGTCTGACCTTCATCAGGCTGATGTACTGATGTTGTCTGACCTTCATCAGGCTGATGTACTGATGTCTCACCATCATCAGGCTGATGTACTGATGTCTGACCATCATCAGGCTGATGTACTGATGTTGTCTGACCATCATCAGGCTGATGTACTGATGTCTCACCATCATCAGGCTGATGTACTGATGTCTCACCATCATCAGGCTGATGTACTGATGTCTCACCATCATCAGGCTGATATTGTGTAAACCTCTCAGGATTTCAGAATTCGCCATTTCAGGGGAGCTACCACTCTTGCTTCCCATCACTCCTCTGATACTAGTTCAAGGAGAGTAGGTTTTAGCTTCTAGTAGCAGTCTTTGCAATCAGCAAAATCGAGGTGAGCAATCTCATGAAGTTTCAAATAAAGTTCATTAAAACATTTTTGCAAGGCAATCAGTTTGCAACTCTCTTAAAAGTTTCCAGGCGAATGTGAAGAGGAATGCATGAGAGTAAACACTCATATTTTCTGGCAAAGATTGCCTTGGCATGTGAATTTATATAGTATCAATATGGTTCCCATTAATCTGAGTTAGGAGAGCAATAAATGATCCTCCACAAAATAGCAGCCTGCTAAAAAAAAGTTCCTTTTTTTTTAGACCTAGCAGGCAAAATAGAAATTCATCTGCTAAAACCACTGCAGTATCGCAGGCCATTTTTCAAGAGACCGATGTTTGTACGATTATGTCATCTGTTATTTAGCTTGTGAATCTGTTGTATTTTAGCTCCATAATGCTCTAAAATATACCGTAGAGGACCTCATTTTCTACATACTAAACCAAAAATTCCCCTTATTCCATGTTGTCATTATTTCCAGCAGGCTATCTTTTTTGTTTTGTTAGCAGGACATATTTCTTTTGGACTGCTATTTATAAAAAATAACAGCAGGCCATATTTTATTTCCTATTTCGAGCCCTGAAATGTCTTCAGGTCTGTTCCCTCTGATCATCAGAACCCATGGGAGACTTGGGGCAGGACGTAGCCTAGTGGTAAAGCACTTGATTGATGCACGGTCATTTGAGATCAATCCCCATCAATGGGCCCATTAGGCTATTTCTCGTCCCAGCCAGTACACCACGACTGGTATATAAAAGGCTGTGGTATGTGTTATCATGTCTGTGGGATGGTGCGTATAAAAGATCTTTGCTACTAATGGAAAAGGGTAGTGGATTTCCTCTTTAAGACTATATGTCAAAATCACCAAATGTTTGACATCCAAGAGTCGATTAATAAATCAATGTGCTCTAATGGTGTCGTTAAACAAAACAAAATTTATTCAGGGGAAACTGATTTTCCTTAACCATGGTAATGGTGGCGTAGGCAACAGATTTTCAGTTCCATGATTTTGCCAATACACTTCTAACATGCTACCAGAATACAATCGTTTCCATTAAATCTAGAGGCCTCCCGTGGCCTAGTACCATGCATTCTGACACTAGCATAGGAAGTGGAGGGAGGAAGCAATGTTTTTTTATATATTTATACATGTATTTATATATATTTATGTGTGTGTGCCCCCCCCCCCCCCCTTTTTGGCACCTTCCTACATCATAAAACACTGGCTGAAAAAATAACCTAGTTATTCACCACACTGAGTCACAGTTGTCAATACAAGGTTACCGTAGGTCATTAATTTTGATTTGTGTTGTAGATTTTTAGAGTGCATTCTTGTTTTGTTGGGTAGAATGATAAGAAGCAGCCATTAGCATATGAATACCCTTTGTCAATAATGTATTAGGTTATTTGTGTATATAACAACAGGTATTGTTAACGTCCTTGATATGTTCAATCCCCAGGATTTTTTTTTTTTTTTTTTTTTTTTTTTTTTTTTTTTTCCCCCAGACCATTAGACAGTGCCACGGTTGGGGAGCCCTGATACACCGCCTTACAATTTATCTTAAAATTAATATTCATACATGCATGCACGCACGCACGTACGCACTCGCATTACATTCTATTCTGATATATGCAGGTACAAATCAAAATAAAATAGTTTCATGTAGTATTTTGCCTGTATACTGAGGTTTAATGAGAGTTGCTTCTCTTTTCAGACCCCTTAATATAAGGAGTGGTAATATTTTAAACTCGACCAGTGATGTCATATGGTCAAGCCATCGGACATAATTCTCTGGGTAGAAGCCGGTACCGGGCTGTGAACCCAGTATCTACCAGTCTTATGTCCGATGGCTTGACCACGACACCACCAAGGCCGGATTAAGATTAACTTTAATAACTCCACATTGACCCATTGTTTCTTTGTTTTATATTATTACTTTTAGAAAGCCTGCATTGATACCTTGCCTGGATGTTAAGGACCGTCAGTTTGATGGTGTTGTTGTGGTGACAGACAGTTTCTCAAAACTGACTGACAACCTGGAATGTCTGAAAAAACCACTAGAGGAATATGCTCAGGTATGGTTTGTGACAAATTCTCTCCCTTGATTTTAGTTCTGCTACAAAGTACATGTGCTGGAAATGGTTGGTTTGTTACAGCAGATTCTTATATGTTTTACCCGTTGCTTAGTTTGTTGTGTTTTGACACCACTAGAGCACATTGATTTATCAATCATTGGCTATTGGATGTCAAACTTTTGGTAATTTTGTCTCATAAACTTCAGAGGAAACTAGCTACATTTTGCCATTGGAAAAAAATGTTTTTTTTTATAGGCACTTTCCCATAAGCAGGACAGCACATACCACAGCCATTGACATACTGATTATGAGGCACTGGTTGGAATGGGGGAGGGAAACAATTGGAGAATGTGTGCACCGAGGAGGTTCGATCCTGTGATAAAACTATACCCAGGCAAGCACTCTACCGAGTGAGATAGATACAACCCATATCCTATTACTGTCCAGGATTTAGCTCAGTGGATCCATTCAGCTGATCAAGGTTTTTCTCATTCCAAACTTCTGTCCCGGATCAGACCCCTGGCTATCCAGGAGTGGGAACCGGGACAGACATGCTTAAAACTTAAAGCTTATATAAGCATGTTAAAACAATTCAGATCAGATCATTCCAACCAGTCCACCACAACTGGTCAACAGCCATGGTACATGCTTTCCTGTCTGTGGAAAAGTGCATATAAAAGATCCCTTGCTGCATTAGAAGAAATGTAGCAGGTTTCCTCTGATGACTACGTGTCAGAATTACCAAATGATTGACATCCAATAGCCGATGATTAATTAATCAATGTGCTCTAGTGGTGTCGTTAAACAAACTTTAACTTTGGACATTGCCAAGATGTCAGGTGGAAACTTCAGCCATTGAGGGTGTGTACTCATTATATCTCACATGTTTGCATTTTAAACTGATTGATTATTTTTCTCTCAATGCTTAAATAATAAACTTATACCGTACATGTATATTTAATAATGATAACTGGATGCAATTTTATGAAAATCTATCAACAGTTTCTATAAACCAACCAATCAATGATTGACTAATAATCAGGTGAAAAATTGTTGATAAATAAATGTTGTTTATTGTTCATAGATTGATGGTTCCTGTGACTCTGAGATTGTGGTGGTAAACACTGATGTCATTCCATCAAAGCGACTGGTAGGTGTCTTAATTTAATTGTTCTCATATGTTTTGTGTTATAACAGTAATTAATTGTGGGTTCAGTTTTGACACTAGCATGACCATGATTGAATCTATTAAAAAAATTAATAAATTAAAAAATATTAAAATTAACTTTTATTATAAAGATGCACCAAAAGCTAGATCTGACCATTATTAGTACCCTACCTGTCTAATCGGAAGAGACTATCGGTTTCATCTCCATCCTTTTTGTCAGTCCTGTCAATTCGTCCATCTGTCCCACATATAGTTTTTCAGAAGTTTTTTCACAATGCCTCGAGCTATTGACCTGAAATTTTGTTGTAAAGCTTTATCATACACTATTACAGATGAAGTTTGACTTTCATGATGATTTACCCATTTTTGACAGAGTTAAACTTAGGAGATATGAAAAAGAAATTTCCAGGTCTATTTTTCACAATGCCTTGATATATTGAGCTGACATTTTGTGTATATATTATTACAGATGAAGTTGGACTTTCATGATGATTTACCCATTTGATGATTTGTTTCGCAGTGCCTCAGTCCCCAGCTGAAATTTTGTGTATAGCTTTATCATGTTCTGTTACAATAAAGTTTGACTTTCATAGCAATTTACCCATTTTCAACTTTGGTTATACGAAAAAAAATTGTGCCTGGTAGGGAACATGTATTGGTTAAGTAGTACTCTCAGAATATGTTTTTCTTACACTGTAGTATAGTATAAATTATATAATTATTATTGAAATAGTGGTCTGTATAAATTATAATAAAGTAAGATTGTTCTTTGCTCTTTTCATGTTCTAAGGAGCGGTATGTAGCCCAGTGGTAAAGCGCTTGTTTGATATGTGGTCGGTCTGGGGTCGATCTCCGTCGGTGGGCCCATTGGGCTATTTCTCTTACAGCCAGTGCATCACGACTGGTATATCAAAGGCTGTGGTATGTGCTATCCTGTCTGTCGGATGGTGCATATAAAAGATTCTTTGCTACTAATGAAAAAAATATAGCAGGTTTCCTCTTTATGACTGTGTCAAAATGACCATATGTTTGACATCCAATAGCCGATGATTAATAAATCAATGTGCTCTAGTGGTGTTGTTAAACAAAACAAACTTTTCATGCTTTAATACGGACTTCTCCTATTCATGGCTTTGTCTTCATCTTTATCTGTGTCTGTGTCCTTGCTTTGTTTACAACAGCTTAACCATGAATACAGTACTAAAATAACTCATTTCAGATCTACGCACCTACTGGACCCTTGAATCGGGATTATGATGATGTTCGGAGGTTTAGTGATGCAGCGGTTAAGGGCATCAAAAGGTAAGCTTCTAAAGGATTTATTTGTGTTCAAAACACTGCCCACCACCATCTGTGCATTTCTCATTCCAGTCAGTGCACCACGACTGGTTTATCAAAGGCCATGGTATGTGCTATCCTGTCTGTGGGATGGTGCATATAAAATATCCCTTGCTACTAATGAAAAATATAACAGGTTTTCTCTCTAAGACTATACGTCAAAATTACCAAACGTTTCGCATCCAATAGCCGATGATTAATAAATCAGTGTGCTCTAGTGGTGTCGTTAAACAAAACAAACGTCAATTATCACTATCTGTGTTACAATAAATATCATTTCAACTGTTTAGTTCTAATTAATTTTTCTTGCTTAACTGATACAATGAAACCCCTCAAAACTGGACCCTTCAATAAAGTGAAATTTTCTCAAACCAAACTTTTTCCAGTCCCTTTTCAAGATATCAGTTCAGAACAGAACCTTTCTAAATCGGATGCACTGTAAAAACCAGATGTGTTATTTGGTCTCTTTAATATCGGGTTTTCAGGTGTTTTCACAGTGTTTTACATGTTGTGTGCTATATTTACTTTCAGAGCCCTCAAGGCTGGCTGCAAGAACCCTCTTCTTGTGTGGCCCATTGATGACAGCTTCCCCCGCGCTGGTTTAGTGGCCATTCTCGGTTCTTTGCAGGCTCTTTATGTGGTTTGTTACTGTAGTTTCATATGTATATTTCAATTATTATTATTATCAAGTGGTTTAACGTGTCCATGTACCACTATGGTTTCGAACATGCCTATCCCGAGTCCAGCCTCTGATGGGATCGGGGGTCTAACTCGGGACAGGGATTTCCTGAATTTGCTAAGGCTAATTTAGAAATTTAAAATATTAAAACCGTATATTTCAAGAGCAGATCTAAGGGGATCGAATAACATGGGGCTCTGGTCCATCAGTGTTTGATAAATGTTTGTGAAAGTCACTAGCCCTCACGGAAGCTTTGACTATAGTGCCCTATGTATTATGGTAATACCATATTTAAATGTAGAGTTTTTCTATCTTGCATAAATACAAAGATGCTTTTAAGTATCAATGTGAAATAGGTTTTTTTCTGATCTGGCAGATCTCATGGGTTCAAGGAGTCTGTTTTACAATTTTTAACCTTCCACACACAAATTCTAGATCTTTTCTTGCAAATTACACTTGTTCTTTAACACTTGTAATATATGGGTGGCATGTAGCCCAGTGATAAAGTGTCTGCTTGATGCGCAGTCGGTCTGGGATCGATCCCTGTTGTTGGTCTCATTGGGCTACTACTCGTTAAAGCCAGTGCACCATGACTGGTACATCAAAGGCTGTGGTATGTGCTATCCTGTCTGTGGGATGGTGCATATCAAAGATCCCTTGCTACTAATGGAAAAATGTAGCAGATTTTCTTTCTGAGACTTTATGTAAAAATTACCAAATGTTTGACATCCAATAGCTGATGATTAATAAATCTATGTGCTCTAGTGGTGCTGTTAAACAAAACCAACTTTATATCACTATAACTGTATACTCGGTTAATATTTATCTAGTTAAATATGTTCATAATTATTATCTAGGCAAAATGGCAATTGAATATTAGTATACTGTACACTTGACCACTGATAAATAATGAGAATAATATGTAGGCCTACATGACTAAACTGGAATTTATTACTTTAGTTGTCCGAAGACAAATTACTGGTAGTTTCTTTTGATCTTAACATCTGGAATTTTCAAATAATATATCTTAGTCAGTGGGATTTAGCTTATCTTTTGATATCATAATTTATCAGCACGAGTTAATAAAAGTATGAATGAGTGCTGGTAAATTATTATATTACAAGATATTCTTTTTATCATTCATTATCATTCTTTCCATTTGCGACAATTGTAAACATGTCAGTAATGTGGGTTGAATGTCACTATATTTGGCAGCAGTAGACTTATTAATAGAACGACAGTGGCGTGACATCACTAATGATAGGTTTAGCGTAGAAACATACACATTGACGTAACAAAAATAAGCAATATCTCCTAGGAGAATATCACTGGAGATATCGCAAAAGATCTTGACCTGTGATCAGAGATTCATTACCATTTCAGCCTCTAGAAATACGGGAAGCTCTCCCAGACAAGGCACAGAAGGCAGACAAGCTAGGGATCTGGGGTAACAACGAAAAAAAATTAAAGTGTGGCATTATAGTGGCCAATGCCATTGAAGATGGGAGGTTTGTCAATTTACTAATGCCACAGAATCTTCTATTTGTTATACATGTACATATATTAGTGTTCAAGATTAAAAATTTTGGTCAGTATCCCAGTTGGATACTAACATTTCAAAATCTGGTATCCCACCTGAGAATTTAGTATTATATGGCATCCCGGTGGGATACTGGGTTCTTGAAGTCTGGTATCCAAAATTAAATTCTGGTATCCCCGGGATATTGGGATGCCGTTAATCTCGAACACTGCATATACAGTAGAATCTCATTGGCTCGAACGCCCAATGGTCGAACCTACCGGTATTCTCGAACCAATGTTTAGAAGTTATATGTGATAAAAACTTACTAAAATAATATGACATTAGCAAATAATTACCACAATTCTACTGTCCCTTAATTCATTTTGTTGAGTACATTTTAAATATGCAAGTGATACTACTAAAGGTACCTGTGTTGAAACCAAAATCTACTGATCAATATACTTTAAATTGCACATATATGCACTGGCGTATCCGGGTAGCCAGGGATTGGGCACAAGAGGACCTTGCCTTCTCGAATATACCTCTTTTTTCACAATACAACTTTTATAATGCATGTCACCCCATAAAATGTGTAAAAACAGTGCCCTCTATCTCCACTCCACCCCCAGTAAACAATCTTGGCTACCCTAATATATATATATATATATATATATATATATATATATATATATATATATATATATGCCCCGTTGGGCTTTGTTGACTAATTGGATATTGGCATGGATGGGAAAGAAATATTTAAAGGCATGCCAGCACATGATATTTTTAATGCCTTCCAGCCTATACTTGAACAGACAAAAACGATTCCTAATAAAACTCGCCATTTTATTGACACTGGTACTCAAACGTGTTATTCTTAGTAATACACTGTAGGCAAAACGCAAATGGTCAACAGTCAAATTTACAAAATTAGATTTCATTGTTGATAATGTAAACATTTTGTAATAAAACATTTATCTGATAAAAACAATGTATCGATTTACTCAGGCAACACATATAACATGTGGTACTGTGCATTTTATTTTACCAGCAAAACGTAGGGTGTCTCGTGGCATTTGAAATAAAATAAATGTGTTAATTAGAAATCCCCAATTTTGTAGAAAGTAAAGTTTGTATTTTTAAATTTTGTCTTAAACAAATTTCAACCTCAGGTGAACTGTAGATGCATTGCAATTGTACATTAAATGGAATTAATTTACTGGGATAGTTTTAACATGCTAACATGCTAATTATTAGAGTGATTATAAAAGTGTTTTGGTCATGTTGGATTCTGGCTTTATGTTCTACTTGTAGTATTAGTACACACATGAGAAGGGCTGGTAGGTGTTTTACTATGGCTAGTGAATTGTTAAAATCACCTATTCCATGTTCAGTGAATTGTTTTTTAAATCCTCAAACTGTAGGTGTTTGTGGCTTGTGGATAGTTGTGTATCAAGTTTTAACTCTTATTTTTGTTCCCCTAAGAATTTAATATGGTGCAGGTGGGATGGTGTGTGTGTCCCGTGATCATGACTGTGGATCTACAAAACAAAGCTGGCTATGACACAGCACAACTCGAAACGAATCCGGCAAATGATATCTTGAAATCTGAGCTGGATTATTGTCACATCTTAAGCCAGTGTCTTTCCGCAACGTTAATTTTCAATCCAGACCCCGGCAACTTGATCTGGAAGTTGTTTAAACCATAGTTATCATATGTCCTCTCTGTAAGGTATTTCAACACTTGGTCTGTAAAATGCAAAAGGAAAATTGTTGCCGGCATAGTGGCTGCTTCAACAAAACAGCGACACAGTATCATTCATATGCACTTCCCCATTGACAGGAAAGTACATACCACAATCTTTAATGTACCAGTCCTGGGCACTGGTTGAAGTAAGATAAAAGGCGATAAGTCCACTTTTAATTTGTTAATTGAATAAAGATTGTTGATTAAAATATTTAATAAATTGATGTTATAATAATGATAACAGTGAATGCCATTAAGTACAATAAGACCAGGTGTAAAAAATATCTAAATAGTTTAATGCATTCGTCATCAGCATTGATCTGGTGCGTGATTAAGTATAATGTTTGTCTAATGCACTCGTAGAATGATATACATGTACACACACACATTTTATTTAAACACACTATAGCAGTAACCACTTTGTTATAATACCAGAGATCCCTCATCATTGGAACATCTGAAATGTTACAATTATTCCAGTTAATGTAGTAATATCTAGATATTTTAGCCCAGAAAATATGAATGTGCATACATTTCAATTACTACAATGAACAATATTTATTAGTAGTATGCATATTTATTTTATGCCATTTATATAAAGGGGTCACTTCTTTTAACCAATTAGTTATAATATGAACTACCATGAACGGACTCCGATTTAAAGATAAATACTTGACCTTTATCTACTAATTCATGTTCAACTATATGTCAAATATTATATAATGTCTATAAAATATACATTGACTAGAAAAGTTACAATCTTGTGATGATGCATTTGAAATAATATAAACTAATTTCCCTCTATGCTAAATAAATTAAAATATTTTATTGCGTATGGTCATAAAACATTTATCATCTTTGGGCCAGCATCCTTTTTACAATAAACAATTCCCAGGCATTTTCATTTTAAATTGCAACTTAAATTAATTTTTTATATAATATTCAAATTGTCTACAAAATACAGACATAGCTAGATCATAATTTTTAACCAAGGTTGTTGCATATGGGAGCCATGTTTGAAAAAAAGAAAGAAAGAAAGAAAGAAAGGAATTTTATATTTAATGACACACTCAACACAACTACAGGTATGTGGTGTCAGACATGTGGTTAATGACCACAAATATATTTTAGAGAGGAAACTACGGGCAACTATTTTTTTTATTAGCACTAAGGGATCTTTAATATATGCATCATCCCACAGACAGGATAGTACATATCATGGTCTGTAACACCAGTTATGAAGCACTCGCTGGAACGAGAAATAGTCTAATGATTCCACTAACAGGGATTGATCCTAGACTGACCGTACACCAGGCCAGCACTTTACTACTGGGCTATGTCCTGCCCCCGGCAAATTAATTTAGTTATATTATTTTTTCTCTAATACACATAGTAACTATTCAGACTAAAATAAGGGAAAACAACTTTCCTGTTTAACTAGTTTCTCTGTCTCTGTTCAGTTAATATTTTCTTAACTGCGTGTTTCTTCTGTAGAACTAAATGAACTCTGCAATCACTTCTGATAAACTATTTACATAACCAGCATTTATTCAGCAACTAGTTAACAACACACACATTTTACCACATTCCAGATGTCTAAGAACTAAACACTTCCAGCCCACACACCCCACACACCCCACCACCATGTCTGCAGTCCATTTCAGATTATCACAAACGGACTGGTCACCGTGATGCGTGAACAGTTAATTCTAGCTACCTCAGCCAGAATTGTTATTTCTTTGTAAGCCAAAACACCCAGCCAGAGATAGTTTACATAAAACACCTTCACTGGATGTAAACACTTAGAGCTGGCATATGTCATTAGCCTGTCATGCGGTATGGCACATAGGATTCAATCTTCTCAGACATTTTACAGCCCACCACAATCCAGTGTTGTGAGCTAACGTGTTATGTCTGTCAGCTATAGGTGATACTACAAACTTCTAGAGAGACAGAATAAGGTAGTGCTGAAAACATGGTTTTTGCCTTTTGTGGAAATGAACATAAAAGATAATTGGTTTGGGTTCTGTTCCATAAAAGCATAAATAAATGATTGGTTTGAATGAGACATTGTGAAATGATAGTACACATTCCCATGATGCTGACAAGATGATTAACTCATTTTTGTATAATTCACCATATAATGGGTTCTGGCACTAACCCCTCAATATATGTCTGTATATTAAACGTGTTTCTGATCATTCTAATATTTGTATTAGTTTAAATTTCATTTTATTTCCTAAAAATAATAATTTTCTTACGTATGAAATTATTTGAAGACAAAATCCAGTTTGAGCGTCTTACAAATATTAAGATGACCAGAAATACATTGAATATACAGACACTGATATTCCAAATAAGAAAATATGTTTAATATGCAAGTTTAATCATAGAAATATTTTATTAGTTGGAAACATCTTACAATGGAGCAAACTCAGGAATGTCCCTTTAATAAAAATGTCTATACTTTGTTTTTTGATAGAATTGTCACACGTGACATTGGCGGCTCTGACCCAGAACGAATGGCTGCTCCAAGGGTACAGGAATATATTGAACATGTCTTCAAGGATACCTGTATCAAGGTAGGTGCACTACAACTTCATTTATCTTAGTGTACTATATAGAGGATACTCCCCGAGTGTCTTGTGATATCATAATTTATCAGCACGAGTTGATAAAAGTATGAAATCCAAGACTTGCCAAGCATTTTTATACTTTTATCAACGAGTGCTGATAAATTATGATATCCATTATCATTCTTTTCATTTGCGACACTTGTAGACAATATTAGTAATGTGGGTTGAATGTCACTATATTTGGCAGCGGTAGACTCGTTAACTAGCAGAACGGTAGTGGCGTGACATCATTAATAATAGGTTTAGCGCTGAAACAAACACAGTGACATAACAAAATATTATTTTGTGATTAAAATTTGACCAATCAAGATTATAAGAAGCGATATCTCCTACAAAAGCCTTTAATGGATAATAAATATAAGTATGCCCCCTTCTCCCATTTAGATGCTCATAGATGTTTCATAATGTTGAATATTTTCAAACTAACATAAAATACATGTGTTCTTGAACATAACATGTACAGAAGTAAGAATTCCCTCAAACCAAATGTTTTTGATAATCCCATTTTAACTACCAGTACAGAATACAACCTCTTTAATCCGGACATCCCTTAAAACTGGACTTTTTACTTGGTCCTAGGGTGGGACGTAGCCCAATAGTAAAGCACTCGCTTGATGCATAGTCAGTTTAGGATCGATCCCCGTCGATGGGCCAATTGGGCGATTTCTTATTCTAGCTAGAGCACCACGACTGATATATCAAAGGCTGTGGTATGTGCTATCCTATCTGTGGGATGATGCATAGAAAAGATTCCTTGTTACTATTGGACAGTTGTAGCGAGTTTTCTCTCTAAGACTGTCAAAATTACCAAATGTTTTAAATCCACTAGCCAATGATTAATAAATTAATGTGCTGTAGTGATGTCGTTAAACACTTTTTCTTGGTCCCATGAATGTCTGGTGTAGAGGGGTTCACCGTAATTGTAAGAATTAGCAGATATTTTGCCGATTTGTTTATAGGAAATATTTCTTTGTATGCAGATTGATGTTATTTCTGATGAGAAAACACTTAAAAAGGAATACCCACTGCTGGCTGCCGTAAACCGCGCTGCAAAAGGTAAGGCTTGTTCTGGAAATGATCATGTAGGGGAGGCTGTTGGCCGTTTAAAGGGAGCTATCATCTTGCTCCCCATCTCTTCCCTGAGACCAGTTGAAGGATGATAATTGTTAGCTCCCATTAGCAATGTGAATTTATGTGGTATCAAGCACTCGCCTGATGCACGATCGATCCCTGTCAGTGCTGCTAATGGGAAAGAGTAGCCCATGAAGTGGCAACAGCGAGTTTTCTCTCTCAATATCTGTGTGGTCCTTAATCATATGTCGACCCATATAACCATAAGTAAAATGTGTTGAGTGCATTTCCTTCCTTCCTTGTATGGTATCTTTAATGGCTCTCCACAATCTAAATTAGGGGAGCAATTAATCACTCCCCTCAGTTTTTTTCACGGTGAGGTCTGTACTAAGTATTTTATACCAGGCTGGTCTGCTGTAACCGTTTCAGACACAACTTTAGAATTTGTTTGAAGGATACTCTTTCATTTTGACATTTTGATTAAGGGCTGTTTCATTTACCGTAAGGCTCTCCTTAAAACTAAAACGGTGATACAAACTAGTGTAATTTAGTAACTATTCCTAAGACCAGTGCTGTACCTGGTATATAACTTTGGTCTCTTCAGTCGTCAGATATTTAAAAATTACATGTATTTGAAATAAACAGTGTGTTTCGAATGGGACTAATAGGAGACCCTTATGGCACAACATCACCATTTGTCATGCTCTTACTTGGTTTTAGTTCCTCATAAAAAAAAAAAAAAAAATACAAAATCCTGATATGCCTTTTGAAATCTGTCTTTGATGATTACTGTGTAGTATTTAAATAACCCATTATAATATTTAGTACTAACTGATAACAGCTGTACAAGTGGTATACTGCCACCTGCACAACAGCAACACAAGCCGGTGCTTTGGCATGATGGTCGCTAACTGAAAATGTTCATGGTAACCAGTATTTATTTTAACCAGAATATATAAAGAGTTCAGGCACAAAAAACGATAAATGCATTAATTAGTAATTTTCTGCAAAAGAAGTTTTTATGTTGAAATAAGTAACGTAAATAAAGGAGAGAATGTCAAAAGACGAGTATGAAAATCAGAACATAACGCCTTGAACTGAGTAATGATCATAGTAGAAGTCTGTTTTTGGATAAAATGGTGTTTATCGGCTTTTGTGCCTGAACTCTTCATATTCTGACATAGAAATTATATTGGACTGCATGAAGTAATTAATGGTATGCAGTGGCGTAGCGTGGGTTGCCAGCACCCGGGGCAAGGCAAGTATTGTGCTCCCTAACCAGTGGACCATTAGGACTCCCCGAATCCCTTCCACCAGTCTAGAATTTTGTGCCCAGGGCAACCACCCTGGTGGCCCCACGCATGCTACACCACTGATGGTATGCAGTCTTATATGAAATGACCCTTAAACAAGATGGTCACAGGTCATGGGAGTCTAATCTAGCATATATATTGTTATTAAAAAACATTTAAACACTGCATATAGTGAGACATTTAATTAATGAATGAATAAAATAGTGTATGTTTTTATTTACAGGTGTTGAACGACATCAGGGGAGAGTAATTTGGCTGGAATACGAAGGTGAAGGTCCCATTGAAAAGACACTCTTTCTTGTCGGGAAGGTGAGAATCAGTATCGGAGGTGCAGAAATTGAAAATATTTAACTAGCCCACTGGACCAGAATCAATTAAAATTTATTAACCCGCAATAATTTCTACTAGTCCACCAGTCTATAGAATAATATATTATTAACAATATTATAATATACAGTGTCTTCACTTAAATGATATATATAGATTTATTATATACATAGTAATGAAATATATAGATCTATGGAAACCATAAAAGTGATATCCGGTGAAAAGTCATATTTTTACTGTATTTTAGCTACAGTGAAAATATAGAAATTGTATTTACTTTTTTGTAAAAGTGCATGATTAAATTATCTCCCTTTGTCTTGTTTCTTCGTATTTAAGTTTGATGATTACCAATGCATCTGATCGTATTTGAAAAATTAAAAAATGTAATTTAAAAAATATTATGTAAAAAAACGTACAAATAAAATAATGAAAAATGTAAAATTTAATAGCATTGATAAACTACCAAATCCATTAAAGCATGGGGTTTCTTTTTTCATTGGAGGGGAAGACCAACATCTATTTTTATGAAAAGTAAAAGTAGGGCAGAACCAGGAACACTCCACCCCAACTACTATTTTAAGAACAACATGTTTGTTATGAAAGTTTCTATGCATCAACATAGGTAAACTGTGTATCGCTTGAATATTGGGGCAGGACTTAACCCAGTGGTAAAGCGTTTGCTTGATGTGCGGTCGGTCTGGGATCGATCCCAATCAGTGGGTCCATTGGGCTATTTCTTGCTCCAACCAGTGCACCACAACTAGTATATTAAAGGCTGTAATGTGTGTTATCCTGTCTGGGATGGTGCATATAAAAGATCCCTTGCTGCTACTTGAAAAGAGTAGCCCATGAAGTGGCAACAGCGGGTTCCCTCTCAGTATAGGTGTGGTCCTTAACCATATGTCCGACACCATATAACCATAAATACAATGTGTTGAGTTCATCGTTAAATAAAACATTTCCTTCCTTTCCTTTTCGGTTGAATATTGTACATACGGTAAATGATTATTGAACTTCAGGGTATCACCTATGACACTGGTGGAGCAGACATCAAGGCTGGTGGGGTGATGGCTGGCATGCATCGGGACAAGTGTGGAGCAGCCACTGTGGCTGGATTCATGAAGGTAAGTCCAGAGGAAAACTCGGCCAGTTACTGTGGCTGGATTCATGAAATCCAGAAGAAACCTCTGCCAGTTATCAGTCTTTATTTAAATATATTCCAGATGGGGACTGAAATCAGGGCATTCTTGTGTAAAATGAAAAAATGGAGGTACAGAGTACTAGAAAATTATATTTTAGTAATAAATAGCCATGTATAGAGATGGAGTTTTTGGGGGCTTTTTCTTCCGATTTCAGCTCTGTGTGTGTGTGTGTGTGTGTGTGTGTGTGTGTGTGTGTGTGTGTGTGTGTGTGTGAAATGATTTTCACAAAGTAGACTGGATTTGATCTGAAATTCTGAAAAATTAACTTATTTAGGTATATTATAGAAGTGTCAGCTTTTAAAGATCATTTCAGTTTTTATTTTTAAACAAGTTTCATATCCCTTCTGTTTGTATATTCGGGCCAGTTCATGGTTTAAGGATGTGGGGGGACGGGGAGAATGCACATGGTTAGAGGTTAGGTTAATTCATTAAACTAGAAAACAACTGGATTTTTTCAGTAGATTATAGATGTTTTTCTTATACATAGTGTGTTACAATGAACAATTTTCCTCAAGCATTTCTCGCCCTATATTTTACATTATTCTCTTTATAGTCAATGCTATTCTAATTATGTTTACACTGGGCAAATGCCAAAGTTATTATAAAAGCAATAATAATACTGGAATGTAAATTGTCCGACTGTATACCTGATTGTTTGTGTGTCTGTTAACAGACGGTGTGTATTCTGAAGCCGAAAGGTCTCAAAGTTGTCGCTGGTTTGGCCGTGGTCAGGAACAGTGTGGGGTCAGGTGAGATTAGTGTTTAATCATTTCTTTGTCAACTTCTTTTGAGTGCTCGCCTGAGGTGCTTGCATCGCAGGATCAAACCACCTCGGTGGATCCATTCAACTGATTGGGTTTTTTCTTCATTCCAACTAGTGCACCACAACTGGTCAAATGCTGTTATACCAGAATGTCATAGTGTAAATATCTTGTATACAGAATGCTACATTACATTATGAATATCTTATATATCAGAATGTTATAAATTATTATAAATAGAATGCTATATGGTAAATATACATTATATATTATGATGTTATATTGTTAGTATTTTATACACTAGAATTCTATATTGTTATTATGTTATATCCCAGAATGCTATATGATGAATATTTTATGAGAATGTTATATTATGAATGTTGTTATATCCCAGAATGCTGTAATGTTCTGTATATCAGAATGTTATATTATGAATATGTTATATCCCAGAATGCTATGTTTCTGATGAGATCATCACGTCGCGGGGGGGTGTTCGAGTGCGTGTTGGTAACACGGATGCTGAAGGAAGGATGGTGATGACAGACGTACTTTGTAGGAGCAAGGAACTCGTAAGTTCTACATCATAATTCACTTCACTGTAAACTGACTCATAGTGATTTTTAGTGTTTTACCGTAGTTCACAAGGCCTATTCCACAATTATATAGAGCTTGAGAGACAGGATTATTTAGTGTGTTTGTTTCCATTCCATATACCTATTTGTAAGTTATGGGATGAGATTTGTATTACATAATTGCTAAGTGGCATCAACACTTGGTGTACATTTATTGGATGTTAAATAACCGGTCATTATAATAATGTCCTAGGCGGCTGTTTACGCTAAAATAAATATACTTAAATATGAGATGTTTCCATCAATGTTGGAACTGAACTGATATCAATTTTCTGTTAATGTATTTGCTTTCTAACTTATATATAGGTTATAAATATTAGCTTTGTCATTAAAGTTACTGTGTCATGTTCCAGGCTGTTGAAGCTGTCAATCCTCAGATTTTCACCATCGCTACACTGACTGGACATTCAATCCGAGCTGTTGGACCCAACTACACAGTACGTTACACCCCAGTCTCATCTTGTTATTATCGTCATATTACGTGATGGGGCTATAAATAAATATGCAGGTTGTTTAATTTTTTTGTCATCAGAATATATAAATATCACTTACTTCAGACAGTTGATTTCATTAGAATATTTCAGTTACAAATTGAAATCTGCCAAATGAGAGGCATCATCTATAGGTTCCGAAAATTTGATGATTATTATAACCAAACCCATATGAACGCAGAATATCTGGGAAAAAATCAATCAATCAATCGATGGAATGGCTGAGTGAGTGAGTGAGTGAGTGAATGAATGAATGGAATGTGAATGAATAAGTGAGTGAATGAATGAATGAATGGAGTGTGTGTGAGTGTGAATGAACAATCAAACAAAATATGACACTCCGGCATGAAAAATATACTGCTGAACTGAGGCCCAATTCACTAATCTCTCGCAACTTTGCGATCTCGCAGTGCAATGCTAAAAGACTTGCAAAGAGGATGCTTTGTTGTCTAACAGAGCCTAGGAGACCTTTGTCAAACATTGATATTTAATATTGACAGAATTTCAAAAACAGTACCTTCAAGATTTAAATATATTAATTTGAAATATCTTCTGGGTTTTTTCAACCAGTGTATCCTTGACAATGGACCAGCTAAGAAGATGAATAATGCTCAGAAAATTCAGGAAGTTGGTGACGAGTTTGGTGATCCATTTGAAATATCAACACTGCGACGAGATGTAAATATAATTATTTATTATAACAGTCATTGGTAGAATGTTAAAAATGTAATTTACAGTGCATTTTATGTTTGGGTTTGAAAAACAAATATTAATAAGTCATCAGAAAAACGGATCTTTTAATCATTTGTGTACAAATTTTAAATAGATAATTAAGATAGAATTAATGAATTTGATTCCTGTATTTATATGAGTAGGTTCATTCCCATATAGGGTGTGCACAGTGTTTGTGTGCACCGCACTATAAAAAATATATAAACACATTAGGTTGAGTTTTTAATTTGTTATTGAAGGTACACTTTTTAAAAAACTAACAAAAAACATACACTTTAGGAAATCCTTCACATTTTTTCTCTTAGGTTTAGTAGTTGCGATTTCTAAGCATGTGTCCATACCTCTTAAAACATTTATCAAACAGGTCATCATTAAAATATGGTATTTTAGAAATATATTCTACAAACTAGCCGACAGAACTTTGAAACTGCCATAACCTAGTAACAGGGCAACACACAGTAAAAAGTAATCTTTTTTCCTGCAGGACTACGACTTCGTCAAGGGTCCGTCCGAGTATGAAGATCTTCTGCAGGCTAACAACCAGCCTTCAACAATGACCGCCAGAGGTCACCAGATGCCTGCAGCATTCATGATCGGGGCGTCGGGGATGGACAAGCATGGGATCGACTCAGGCAAACCACTACCCTACACACACCTCGACATTGCCGGGTCCAGTGGGCCGTACCCCGGAGTCCCCACGGCTAACCCCCTTGTCGCACTGATCGGTCACTTCGTGGTGCCAAGGATATGCCCAGGATGTAACAAATGAGCTCGTCGATGAAAGTTCCAGTTTTCAACAGCAATGTTAATATTTGTTGAGAACAAAATAGTGCCATTATTCAGACTGATGCTTCGATTCTTTGGACTGCACATTCTTGCTTTGGGCACCTATCCATTGACTTTATGCTTCCTGCTTATTCCCTTCTTTTGTTTTTTTTAACATCCGTGCTACTATACACTGAACCATTCTTACTAAAGTAGGCATATAGGTTGTAGAAATAATTATTGCTTAGTGTTATGTGAGATGTCTGATTAATGATTTATACTTGAAGATTGTTTTGTTTCTTACATTTACGAAATAATTTTTAAAGGAATACACAAATTATATAGCACAACTACATGCCGCTTTATTATTCAATTAAAAGTTCCAAACACTGTGATATTTATAAAACTAGTCCTTCATTTACAAATAATTAAATTTCCGTTAGTCATTACAATGTAAAGTCATCCCAATGGTCCATACGTAGCAACAGGAGTTTGTTCATTTATCGATGAACGTGAAAATTAAGTCGTATGGGAACGTCATTTTATATGGGCAAGTGGTCTTTTTAAGCGTTATTGTTTATGGACCAAAATAAAGTGTGAACTTTTAGTGTTATTATTAGCAAGTATGATTCAAATTTAGTTATAAGTATTGTGTGGGGTTTTTTTTTTTAACCCTGATGAAAAAAATTAATAATCTGCAAACTTATGTGAGAACGGTTTTGCCGATTCAGTTTGCAGATTATTTATTTTGTTCATACCCTGATGAACGTAAAAGAAATACGACAATCCTTAAATATTTTTGGATGTTTATCCCAAGTGACAATGTTCTACAGTACCAATTAAAGGTTTAGATAAAAGTTCCTGAAAGTGCATCCAACTAACAATGACAAGAAAAAGTGCTTTTCAGCATTTTTATTTCTAGTAAATGTCCTTGTTGGCTATCAACAGTACATAGTCATATTTGTTAGAAATATAAAATTATTTTCATCTATTTTTGTAATAAATAAAAGATTCATCTATACAAACATATTTGGATATGTGTATTAAAGGGTTCATGAGCACCATGTTTTTGTTGGTTTGTTTTGTTTACAAATGTTTTAGATGTGTTACTCTTTGCAGTGGTAAAGCACTCGCTTGGTGTGTGGGCGGTTTAGGATCGATCCCTATTAGTGGGTCGTCTCGCTCCAGCCAGTGCACCATGACTGGTATATCAAAGGCTGTGGTATGTACTATCCTGTTTGTGGGTTGGTGCATATAAAAAAATCCCTCGCTACTAATGGAAAAATGTAGAGGGTTTCCTCTCTGACTGTAAAAATTACCACAACAAACTTTAACCCATCAGAGTACTGCATAGCTCAAAAACAGTATATACAAGAATTTTTACAAAGTGAAAAGTAGAATGACAACATGTTTTGAATTTCTTTTATTGAATGAACTGTACAAAATAGAATAAATTATGTACACATGAACATATGTTACAGCATAAGATCTAAATTTACAATAGTAATTTTGTTTTGCATCTGTTGTAAACGCTATACTAAGTATTATTTGTGATGTTCCTTTTGGGTAACTAATGTCACAGTATTTAGAAGGAAGATTTGCTTTACATTTTTTGTACTTCAATACAATTTTTTTTTAAATGTGACAATTTAATTTCAAAAACCTGTTGTAATGACTCCTGTATGAACACAAAATTGAGAATTGTTATTAGACATCTAAATTCTGTAGTTCATTTTCTTTTATTTTGAGCATGGAAGTTCATTAAAAAAACATGTATTACTGAACTATTTTAATATTAAAACTTGTGCTTGTGCAACTGGGTTTTATTTCCTTACCAGTACCATCATCTGTTGTACTACAGATCTGATCAAGTATAAAATAATTAATAGAATCAAAAGCTACTTGCACTGAGAAAGTCGTCATGGAGTGTACATTCTGTAGATATAAATACACTGCATTTTTTACAATTTCAGTTGGTATAACTGATAATACCAAACTCCGACATAATACGGTAACTTGGGACTAGACATAATAACCATCTTACTGTATTTACAAGTGTCCTATTTGCTGATGGACAGTATAAACATCTAGTCCTGTTAAGTATAGGGATTCTTGTGAACAGAAGTCGGTCTTATTATTCACTGTACATCACACAACTGTGCTTATGGCAGCTCTGAAGTATCATCTTGTGTTTATCTCATTTTTACCACAAACTGATGGTATTATCTGAATGAATGTCACACACAACTATGAACAACATACAGAATTACACCAACAGGTATGCAATGGGTTCTTTCAGATGGATGAGTTTGTCGCATAGCACCCTTGTATGCCATCCAGTCATCTTAAGATAGCTATTGGTGCGTTCATCCTCACACTTCAATTTGGAATGTGTTCACCCATCAATGTCGATGATAAGTCTTTAGCTTTCTTCTAAAACTGGGGCGTTTCTCTTCTCTGATTACTCAATAAAGCTGTTATTTTTTTCACACAATGTTTGTCCGTCTTGCTGCCTCAACTGACGAGCATTCTGGGAGCTATGCTCATGGACATAAGCTCCTGAAACAGCAACTTGCAAGCGTATGGCATCCGTACTTGTGAAATCTGAAATACAGAACAAGTCGTAACCATGGTGAAATGGAATAACATTTTACTTCGTTATAATGTCTGCTTCTATCCCATAAATTGGCAGCACACAGTTCTGGGCTGCACATCCAGGAGATGGGGGTTATGGGTTGGGTTTTAGGGAAAGAAGTTAAGGCATTGCATTGCCACACTGGGTGTGTGATCTAGCTCAGTAAAGTGCTAGAATTGGTGAACCCATTTTCTGACTGGTATATCTGGTATGTGTGGTCCTGACTGCAACCCCTGCAATTGGCCACAGCAATCAGCAATGCCGTGGAGTTTTTCATTCTCCACTGCACTTTTTTGCTGTGGACTATATTAGATTTTTTTTTCAACGGCTTGTTTTTTGCCATGGACGTTTTCTTAATTGCAGGGTTTGTGATTGTGGGTAATGTATATAAAAGATTCATTGCTACTAATAGAAAAATGTAGCGGGGAACTATATTAGATTTTTTTTCCATGGCTTGTTTTTTGCTGTGGACGTTTTCTTAATTGCAGGGTTTGTGATTGTGCGTAAATGTATATAAAAGATTTCTTGCTACTAATAGAAAAATGTAGCGAGTTTCCTCTGAAGACCAATTTGTATTATTTAGTGACACCACTAGAGCACACTGATTTCTTAATCACCAACTATTGGGTGTCAAACATTTGATAATTCTGACAGCATTAGAGAAAACCTTAATTTTTTTATTAGCAGCAATGTATCTTTTAAATCTGCCCACAGACAGAAGTCTTGCCATACACACACCTGATTTAAAATTACAATAATAATCTTTTACACTCTGTCAGTACCAATAATAGAAGGAGCTAGAGCAAGTATCATTCAAGGTTCAGTTAATTAGAAAATCATATCCGGCCACGTCTGAACAAATAACATGGATAAGAGTGCTGGTAGATGGCATTGCTAGTACAAGTATCTATTAAGGTTCAGTTAATTAGAAAATCATATCCAGCCATGTCTAAATAAATAACATGGATAAGAGTGCTGGTAGATGGCATTGCTAGTACAAGTATCTATTAAGGTTCAGTTAATTAGAAAATCATATCCGGCCATGTCTGAACAAATAACATGGATAAGAGTGCTGGTAGATGGCATTGCTAGTGCAAGTATCATTCAAGGTTCAGTTAATTAGAAAATCATATCCGGCCATGTCTAAATAAATAACATGGATAAGAGTGCTGGTAGATGGCATTGCTAGTACAAGTATCTATTAAGGTTCAGTTAATTAGAAAATCATATCCGGCCATGTCTGAACAAATAACATGGATAAGAGTGCTGGTAGATGGCACTGCTAGTGCAAGTATCTATTAAGGTTCAGTTAATTAGAAAATCATATCCGGCCATATCTGAACAAATAACATGGATAAGAGTGCTGGTAGATGGCACTGCTAGTGCAAGTATCTATTAAGGTTCAGTTAATTAGAAAATCATATCCGGCCACGTCTGAACAAATAACATGGATAAGAGTGCTGGTAGATGGCATTGCTAGTACAAGTATCTATTAAGGTTCAGTTAATTAGAAAATCATATCCGGCCACGTCTGAACAAATAACATGGATAAGAGTGCTGGTAGATGGCATTGCTAGTACAAGTATCTATTAAGGTTCAGTTAATTAGAAAATCATATCCGGCCATGTCTGAACAAATAACATGGATAAGAGTGCTGGTAGATGGCATTGCTAGTACAAGTATCTATTAAGGTGCAGTTAATTAGAAAATCATATCCAGCCACGTCTGAATAAATAACATGGATAAGAGTGTGGGTAGATGGCATTGCTAGTGCAAGTATCTATGAAGGTTCAGTTAATTAGAAAATCATATCCGGCCATGTCTGAACAAATAACATGGATAAGAGTGCGGGTAGATGGCATTGCTAGTACAAGTATCTATTAAGGTTCAGTTAATTAAAAAATCATATCCGGCCATGTCTGAACAAATAACATGGATAAGAAAAGAAAGAAATGTTTTATTTAATGACACACTCAACACATTTTATTTATGGTTATATGGCGTCAGACATATGGTTACAGACCACACAGATTTTGAGAGGAAACCCGCTGTCGCCACTACATGGGCTACTCTTCCGATTAGCAGCAAGGGATCTTTTATTTGCGCTTCCCACAAGCAGGATAGCACAAACAATGGCCTTTGTTGAACCAGTTATGGATCACTGGTCGGTGCAAGTGGTTTACACCTACCCATTGAGCCTTGCGGAGCACTCACTCAGGGTTTGGAGTCGGTATCTGGATTAAAAATCCCATGCCTCGACTGGGATCCGAACCCAGTACCTACCAGCCTGTAGACCGATGGCCTACCACGACGCCACCGAGGCCGGTAACATGGATAAGAGTGCAGGTAGATGGCAGTGCTAGTACAAGTATCTATGAAGGTTCAGTTAATTAGAAAATCATATCCGGCCATGTCTGAACAAATAACATGGATAAGAGTGCTGGTAGATGACATTGCTAGTACAAGTATCTATTAAGGTGCAGTTAATTAGAAAATCATATCCGGCCATGACTGAACAAATAACATGGATAAGAGTGAGGGTAGATGGCATTGCTAGTACAAGTATCTTTTAAGGTTCAGTTAATTAGAAAATCATATCCGGCCATGTCTGAACAAATAATATGGATAAGAGTGAGGGTAGATGGCATTGCTGTTACAAGTATCTATTAAGGTTCAGTTAATTTAAAATTCAGAAAAATAACATACAGACTTTATAATCAAGACGAGATGTTATCTTTTATTGTATCTGTAATTGCAACATACCTGTGTTTTGTTTTTACATCCGACATTCAAATGTCTGGTTTCTCAAGTTAGCAATGGCGATCAGTCCACAGATGTTACACACATGGACCCGGTATGGGTTGGATGCTTCAAACAAACGTTCTCGCAGAAACTGAGTGGCTCCATGGGCAATCTGACAGTCCCGCTCCATCTCTCCAAAATGCAGTCCACCATCACTAAAATATAACAGGCCATTTTAATATCACTAAAATAAAACAGTTTTAGTATCAGTGTCCATAGATTTTGATGTCAAGCAATTTTTAAAATAGAACGTGTTCTGTTAAATATGTATCTTGAACCCAAAGGAAGATGTCGTCACATAATATTGTTTATAAGTTAACCAATTAAGTTCAAACTTCAGAGCGTAGATGCTTTAAAAACATTTTTAATAATTACTTAGTCTGAATAAACAACAATATGTCTTAAATCACGATATCATTTAAATCACCATGTTTCAACATCAATTTCACCATGTTCTCATTTCACTGAGAAATACACCATGTTATCATTCCACTGAGAAATTCACCATGTTCTCATTCCACTGAGAAATTCACCATGTTCTCATTCCACTGAGAAATCCACCATGTTCTCATTCCACCGAGAAATCCACCATGTTTTCATTCCACTGAGAATCCACCATGTTCTCATTCCACTGAGAATCCACCATGTTCTCATTCCACCGAGAAATCCACCACAACCATATCACGATCCACTTTTATTGGTAATATCAGGTGATAAAAACTACAATAAAAAAAATTCCAATAACTACGTTGTACTGTACTTATTATACAATGCACAAAACATAATTTTATACATTCAATAAAATAACAAATATATATATTTACTCACGCTCTTCTACCAGCTTTTCAAACACCATAGTTCTCTCTTTCTCAAAATGTTCAAGTAATTCATAATATCAAATGCACTCCTTTTATTCCACAAAAACACTCACTCACCCAAGCTACACTGCTTTCACCGCACACCAAGCTATACCCCAATCTCTCCACTTTAATTAAACACTATACTCCTACATTGCTTAAAGTACACTAACAATGAACTGACAAGCTAACTAAATGCAATGTTCTGGCTTGCCCGTACCCAAAACACACAAATAAAACCCAGTGACTCTGTAGCTCATTAATAAAATATACACAACCAATATATACACCAATATATATACTACATATTACCCTTGACTTGTGACACACATGCTTTACCCATAACTTCTCATAGGCGTCGGTTTTCTAAATTAAAGGGTGCCAGTGTCTTTTGAATGACGTAACGTTTGTGTTCTTTTTGGTCTACAGAGAGGCGCCTCGGATCTTCACACACTGGAATACGTTTCACACCCACGACTTGCCGGACTTGCAGAGTATTTGAATCTTATTGGAGGTGTTTTAATGTGTGTTCCTCTACTAGGGACACCACCTCCTTTTTGAATTTGCCGGAGGTGGTTTAATTTTGTCCCTCTCCTAGGGACACCACCTCTGGATAAATAGAGGATGCCGATGTTGGAGGGCACGACGGCTGGGCGGGATGGGGGGGGGTTTGTTGGGTGGGGTATGGGGGAGGGGGTGTGTGCCACCGGAGGTTAGTGGTTAGGCGCCTAGGTGTAGGCGGTTTAGGCCGTAGGGAGTTAGGTTTGTCTGGGGGTTAGCCCCCTCTCCCCTTTTTCGTGCCTCCCTCCTTCCCCCCCCCCCCCCCATCCAGCCAAGCTTTAGTTACCGATATTTTCGGTATTCCTCTGCTAAATAATATAATTTTTAAAAAAAATTGTATTTCCTGTGACTCTTTGAGCCTTTAAACCTCCAACCCTCTCCAGACAAGGGCTTAAGTAATTAATATGAAGTAGATTATGAGATTATGTTATTTCGGAAGCCCGTTCCAAATTTGGTGTTTAATTTAAGATATATTTGAAATTGTATTATTTATTTTTAAGTAAATTGTTTTGGGATTACACCAAACAAATTTATATATATTTTTTAAATTTGTCCCCATATTTATTTAATTTTTAGAGTAAATATCTAAATTGTCCCGTTAAATTTCTAGCCCGGAGCAGACCCCTGGCTATCCAGGACTCGGCCCTGGGGCAGACATGCTTGAAGCTCTAGTGGCATGTAAGCATGTAAACATTTACAACCAACCAACACATGGACAAATGCTGCTGGACTTTCATTAGCCAGTGAAATTAGTCAAGTTCCAGCTTAGTAATTTTAGAATAGTTTGTTTTAATGGGTCATTTTTTATTTTCTGCAATCTGACATATTAGATATTAAATAACACACATTAAAATGAAGTTACTTTTTACCTACCTCAAAAAAACTACCATAAATACCATATTTGTTTACTTAAATAAAGGTCTATTCAGGCTAAATCCAATCTAGTTTGTGCAAAAAACCCAAAAACAAAACAAGAGCCGAAATTAGACAAAAAAATTATGAAAAATCCATTCCTACATAAAGCATTATTATGTGGTTTAGTATTTTTAAAATGTTTCTTATATATAAACAAACATACTTCGTTTCCTCTCTGGTGGTATCCGTATTGATGCAAGAGGTTTGAGATTTTCTGGATGTTCACAGTGTCGTTGAAAGGTGTAGCATCACCAATCTCACCCTTGTTAGCAGCAACCTTGCCCTGCAGGCACTCGATCAAGTGACCAATGGTCATACGAGACGGGACGGCATGAGGGTTGATGATTATGTCGGGACTGATGCCTTCAACAGTAAACATCATGTCCTGAATTGAACAAAAATTGCAACATACTAATTTATCTATTTCATAACAAAAGCATTTCTTACAACTTTTATAAAGTTACTGAACAAACAAGAACAACAATCGTACAAGAATTCTGCCACATTAAATGTTATCTACCACAAACTGATTCAGTGAATAAAGAAATAATTTGTGATGTAACATTCAGAATTAATTAATTCTTTAAAAAAAAAAAATTAAATTAAAACTTTAATTTAATAAATTGATAATTTTTCAACATACTTTGTGGTGAACATTCATGATGCAACGAGAAACTAAGTTTCAGTGATCTAGGACTTATAGTTTGCGAGCAATGGATCATGCAAAAACTTGACACTATAGAGCTAAACTCAATGTTGATAAAGTTGCCACAGGAAAATTAATACCCATAATTTGTTTTTACTTCATCAAGGAGAGACAAAAACTCACACTGTCATATAGGTCTGGGGACAATAAACATATATTTAAAAATTAATTAAAATTTTTTTTATTATTAACTGAACAAAATATCTCCGATAAGAAAGCTGTGCCATTTTTAATTATTTTCTTTTAAACTCTAATCAGTAATTCTGAAACATTATTTATACCTGATAGAACAATATCAACAATAAAAAAATCAGCTGCTTTAAAGGAAGTCAATAAGCAGAGAGATTGAGAAACAAGATGAACAATTTCACGTCTAGATATTTTACTATAAAATAGAGAAAAAAAACCAATCTCTTCACCTTTTGTCTGTAAGTAATTCCACAAGTTCCTTTCTGTCCGTGACGACTGGCGAACTTGTCCCCAATCTGAGGAGTCTTCACAGTGCGTACACGGATCTTACAGAACTTGTAACCTTCGTTGTTAATGGTCACCATCACCTGCAATAAATTTTTGTTTTAAACATTTAATTTTAACATTAGGTATGGGATTGGCAAACAGGCACATGCCTATATTAACAGAATATAGAATAGAAAAAAAAAGAAAGAAAGAAGTGTTTTATTTAACGACGCACTCAACACATTTTATTTACGGTTATATGGCGTCAGACATATGGTTAAGGACCGCACAGATTTTGAGAGGAAACCCGCTGTCGCCACATAGGCTACTCTTTTACGACAGGCAGCAAGGGATCTTTTATTTGCGCTTCCCACAGGCAGGATAGCACAAACCATGGCCTTTGTTGAACCAGTTATGGATCACTGGTCGGTGCAAGTGGTTTACACCTACCCATTGAGCCTTGCGGAGCACTCACTCAGGGTTTGGAGTCAGTATCTGGATTACAAATCCCATGTGTCGACTGGGATCCGAACCCAGTACCTACCAGCCTGTAGACCGATGACCTAACCACTATGCCACCGAGGCCGGTGAATATAGAATAGAATGAATTTTAAATAAACAAATTTTTTATGAACTATAATATTTAACATAAAAATGTTTAAAGAAAACAGAAGTCATAATTTTTAATCCCTTTATGTTAAACAGATTATTTTTCATTTTGCATATAAGACAATAGAATTTCATCTGTTGTAACATTTACATCATTAAAGATTAGCTTCCATTTCATATTTATGTTTCAATGGAAATTATTTTTATTTGTCAAGAGCTGTAGCAAGAAACAAATGAAAATGTCTCGGCTACCATAAACATACTTGTGCACTGTGATGAACATCCACAGGTGCAACTATCAACCAAGTGTCAATGATCTAGGACCTAAAGGCAAAACTTTAATTCAAAAGTTGATGCCATCACTGCCATCCGAAAAAAGTAATACTTGTATCTCGGCTGTTTACTTTGTAGAGTGAGACAGAAATGCTAATGGATTAAACATTCTACTGATTACTCAACAACCATGTTTTAACTATTCTGGATCATTTACCTAGTCAACAATGCCAGTCTTTGTCCTCCTCATGAACACACTGGCATCTGGTGATACCTGTGTATTTTACTTATTACAAATTTATCCAGATCTTTCAGCAGACCTAAATTTGAAGTAAGACCATTATGCAATCTTCTTTTTCATTATCTGTAATTTACTCCCATACAGTTGTTATACAATGTTACTTTCAGTCTCCATGTAACACTTACCAGTCGGCTATGGGTAAAGCTGCTGGTATTGACAAAGTCGTTAACGAGTACATTAAATCAACCGCAACAATTCTCTTGCCAGTTTACGTTAAACTTTTTAACATACTCATCGAGCACGGTGTTTTGCCGGAGGAATGGCTCAATGGTATCATCATACCAATTTTTTAAAATAAAGGAAACCGCCTATCGCCTGAAAACTACCGACCGATCACATTGCTTTGCTGTTGTTCTAAGTTATCTACATCTATACTCAATAACCGTTTAAATATATTTATTGAAGAAAATAATATCATGAGTGAAGTCCAGGCTTCTTTTCGTAAAGGCTACTCCACAACAGACCACATATTCACCTTACATAATTTGATAGATATCTTGAAAAAAAGAAAAAAGAAGTTGTACTGCGTGTTTGTTGATTTTCAGAAAGCTTTCGACATGGTTTCACGAACTAATCTATGGCAAAAGTTATTATATAATAATATAAACGGCAAATTCTTTAGAATCATACACCAGATGTACCAAGGCCTTAAATCACATATATATGTAAACAACCAACACTCCGGGCTATTTCCATGCAACAACGGTATCCGGCAAGGCGAAAATTTATCACCTGTTTTAGTTTCTTTATATTTAAATGATTTAGAAGACTACTTATTCAATCATGGATGTGAAGGGCTTTCCCCTATCCCAGATAATCCCGAAAACCCAATTGACGTTGGTCTTCAACTTATTTGTCTGCTATATGCTGATGATACAGCCCTCTTACTGTCTTAGCAACAACTGCATCTGACCTACAGCATACGTTAAACACCTTTTATGAATATTGCAAGACATGGAAACTTAAAATTAATATCACTAAAACGAAGGTAATTATTTTTAACGGTACAGCTCAGTGTTCTAGATTAAAAGTGTTGGGCAGTATCCCAGTTGGATACTAACAATTCAAAATCTGGTATCCCACCTGAGAATTTAGTATCCCACTTAAATGAAATTCATAAATAACATCATAACAAATTTGGACGACACCGTTCTCGTTCCCAATCTATTGCTACACCGCAATCAAAATCGCAGAATTCGTGAAATTCGCAATCAAACGGAATTGGCAAAAATATTTGCTGCATCTATTTTTGCGTAATACTGACATAAATTAATATTTAGCAGTAATCAATAAGCGTTTCTGACATTACTAGCGATAAACCTACCTGTATCAATTTTCTGCGGATGTGGAATCGATCAATATCTCAAATAAAATTTGAAAGGAGGAAACATCCAACAAAAACAATAGCGACTTAGCGGTTCCCAGCATTAGACTGGGTACGAGTTGGGGGAGATATTGTTACGGCATGGCATTAGACTGAGTAAGAGCTCAAAAATACTGTTACTTAACTTCACCAGTAAATGACGACTTTCACTGTTTCAGCAAAAAATAAAAATGCAGTATTAATAAAACCAAGAACCTTATATGGTATCCCGGTGGGATACTGGGTTCTTGAAGTCTGGTATCCAAAATTAAATTCTGGTATCCCCGGGATACTGGGATACTGTTAATCTCGAACACTGACACGACGTTAGTTTACAGTCACACAGTTCTGAAACTAAACATAGAAAGTGTATGAAATTCTGCAGATCCGTCCTCTCGTGCATGTTCTATGGAAATGTAAAGAGTCTAGGGTGGTTCAGGATTATATCTGAACGTGACGCCCCGTTAAATGTCGAAATTCGGAGATGAGAACAATATTCAGATTAGACCCATAATTCTGAAACTAAACATCGAATGTTTATCATTTGATAAACAAGTATTCAGTAGCGCACATCCAACCAACACATATCAAACACGGTGTGGCTCAGGGGCAACTTCCCAAGTAACGCCCCATCAATATAAATGATACACAGTGCAAAATAAAGCTAACCACAATTCTGTAACTAAACATAGAATGTTTATCATATGATAAAGAGGTGTTCAGCAGTGCACATTCAACCCATATATAACAAACACGGGGTGGCTCAGGGGTAACTTTCACGGTAATGCCCCATTCACATATATCGTACACAGTATAACTACACCACGCTCGTTTATAGTCACACAATTCTGAAACTAAACATAGAAAGTGTATGCAATTCTACTGATCCGTCCAATAGTGTATGTTCTATGGAAATGTGAACAGTCTGAGGTGGCTCAAGATTCTATTTGAACGTGACTCCCCGTTTAATGTCGAAATTCGGAGATGAGAATAATATTCAGATTAGACCCACAATTCTGAAATTAAACATAGAATGTCTATCATATGATAAACACGTATTCGGTAGTGCACATCCAAACAACACATATCAAACACGGGGTGGCTCAGGGGCAACTTCCCAATTACCGCCCCATCAATATAAATAATACACAGTGCAAAATAAAGTAACCACAGTTCTGAAACTAAACATAGAATGTTTATGATATGATAAAGAGGTGTTGAGCACTGCACATTCAACCCATATATAACACAATCGGGGCGGCTCAGGGCCAACTTCCACGGTAACACCCCATCCATTTATATCGTACAGTGTATAACTACAGGACGCTCGTTTACGGTCACACAATTCTGAAACTAAAAAGTGTATAAAATGCTACAGATCGGTCCTCTAGTGCATGTTCTGTGGAAATGTGAAGAGTCTGGGATGGCTCAAGATTCTATCTGAAAGTGACGCCCCGTTAAATGTCGAAATTAGTAGATCAGCTTAATATTCAGATTATACCCACAATTCTGAAACTAAACATAGAATGTTTATCATATGATAAAGAGGTGTTGAGCAGTGCAAATTCAACCCATATATAACAAACACGGGGTGGCTCAGAGGCAACTTTCACTGTAGCGCCCTATCCATATATATGATAATATCACAGTATAACTACACCACTCTCGTTTACAGTCACACAATTCTAAAACTAAAGATAGAAAGTTTATGAAATTCTACAGTTCCGTCCTCTAGTGCATGTTCCATGGAAATCGTTCATTAATAGTGTGGGACTTATTCTGACAGGGGTGAAATTCGTCCTCGAAGTGTAAAGTAGGCCCCTGACACTCTCCTGAGATTTTCCTTTTATAGTCTTTACATTTCTTTTTCTGTCTGCTTATCATGTGTTTTATAATTATATCTCTGTTCGCTTTACATTCCTATTTATTATTTTGACTTTATTTATCTTATATTTGATTCTTTTTTGTTTTCTGCCCGTGTTGTAGTTTCCGTTTTCTTTCCAGTTTATCTATCTTATTTCCTTGCCTCTATGTATTTTGTTTGTCTTTCTATTATCTTATTGCTATTTACTTTTTCTGTCTCCTATTTTCACGTCCCTTTTTTCTGTTTCTATTCTATATTATTTTCGTTTTCTATTTGTCCAACTTTCTTCCTTTTAATTTTCCTTTCCCTTTATCCTAATCTCTAACACTTTTTTTTTCTCTTAATCTTCTATTTACTCTCCTATGTTCTTCCTTCTGTTTATCAAAAACAAGGCAAACAGAAGGAAGAGAACATAGGAGAGTGAAAATAGGACTAGGAAAGAGTGAAAAGAAGATTAAGAGAAAATAAAAGTGTCAGAGATTAGGATAAAGGGAAAGGAAGATAGTTGGACAAAACGAAAATAATATAGAATAGAAACAGAAAAAAAGGACGTGAAAATAGGAGACAGAAAAGTAAATAGCAATAAGATAATAGAAAGACAAACAAAATAGACAGACACAAGGAAATAAGATAGATAAACTGGAAAGAAAATGGAAACTACAACACAGGCAGAAAACAAAAAAGAATCAAATATAAGATAAATAAAGTCAAAATAATAAATAGGAATGTAAAGCGAACAGAGATATAATTATAAAACACATGCTAAGCAGACAGAAAAAGAAATGTAAAGACTATAAGAGGAAAATCTCAGGAGAGTGTCAGGGGCCTACTTTACACTGCGAGGACGAATTTCACCCCTGTCAGAATAAGTCCCACACTATTAATGAACGATTTCCATAGAACATGCACTAGAGGACGGAACTGTAGAATTTCATAAACTTTCTATCTTTAGTTTTAGAATTGTGTGACTGTAAACGAGAGTGGTGTAGTTATACTGTGTATCATATATATCAACACCTCTTTATCATATGATAAATATCCTATGTTTAGTTTCAGAATTGTAGGTCTAATCTGAATATTAAGCTGATCTACGAATTTCGACATTTAACGGGGCATCACGTTCAGATATAATCTTGAGCCACCCCAGACACTTCATATTTTCACAGAACATGCACTGGAGGACCGATCTGTAGCATTTCATACACTTTCTATGTTTAGTTTCAGAATTGTGTGACTATAAACGAGCGTGGTGTAGTTATACTGTGTACGATATATGTGAATGGGGCGTTACCGTGAAAGTTACCCCTGAGCCACCCCGTGTTTGTTATGTAAGGGTTGAATGTGCACTGTTGAACACCTCTTCATTATATAATAAACATTCTATGTTTAGTTACAGAATTGTGGTTAGCTTTATTTTGCACTGTGCATCATTTATATTGATGGGGCGTTACTTGGGAAGTTGCCCCCGAGCCTCCCCGTGTTTATTATGTGTGGGTTGAATGTGCACTGCTGAACACCTCTTCATCATATGATAAACATTCTATGTTTAGTTACAGAATTGTGGTTAGCTTTATTTTGCACTGTGCATCATTTATATTGATGGGGCGTTACTTGGGAAGTTGCCCCTGAGCCACCCCGTGTTTATTATGTGTGGGTTGAATGTGCACTGTTGAACACCTCTTCATCATATGATAAACATTCTATGTTTAGTTACAGAATTGTGGTTAGCTTTATTTTGCACTGTGCATCGTTTATATTGATGGGGCGTTACTTGGGAAGTTGCCCCTGAGCCACCCCGTGTTTATTATGTGTGGGTTGAATGTGCACTGTTGAACACCTCTTCATCATATGATAAACATTCTATGTTTAGTTACAGAATTGTGGTTAGCTTTATTTTGCACTGTGCATCATTTATATTGATGGGGCGTTACTTGGGAAGTTGCCCCTGAGCCACCCCGTGTTTATTATGTGTGGGTTGAATGTGCACTATTGAACACTTGCTTATCATGTGATATACATTCTAGGTTTAGTTTCAGAATTGTGGGTCTAATGTAAATAGTGTTCTCATCTCCGAATTTCGACATTTAACGGGGCGTCACGTTCAGATATAATCTTGAACCACCTTAGACTTCACATTTCTATAGAACATGCACTAGAGGACGGATCTGTAGAATGTCAAACACTATGTTTAGTTTCAGAATTGTGTGACTGTAAACGAACGTCATATAGTTATAATATGTACTATATATATGTGAATGGGGCGTTACCGTGAAAGTTGCCCCTGACCCACCCTGTGTTTGCTATATGTGGGTTGAATGTGCACTGCTCAACACCTCTTTATCATATGATAAACATTCTATGTTTAGTTTCAGAATTGTGGTTAGCTTTATTTTGCACTGTGTATCATATATATTGATGCGGCGTTACTTGGGAAGTTACCCTTGAGCCACCACGTGTTTGTTATTTGTGGGTTCAATGTGCACTATTTAAAACCTGTTTATGATAATATCATTTGACAAACATTCTATGTTTAGTTTCAGAATTGTGGGTCTAATCTGAATATTGTGTTCATCTCCGAATTTCGACTTTTAACAGGGCGTCACTTTCGGATAGAATCTTGAGCCACCCTAGACTCTTCGCATTTCCATAGAACATGCAAGAGGACGGATCTGTAGAATTTCATAAACTTTCTATCGTTAGTTTCAGAATTGTGTGACTGTAAACGAGCGTTGTGTAGTTATACTCAGTAACGTATATGTAGATGAGGCGTTACTGTGAAAGTTGCCCCTGAGCCACCCCATGTTTGCTATATGTGGGTTGAATGTGCACTGCTCAACACCTCGTTATCATATGATAAACATTCTATGTTTAGTTTCAGAATTGTGGTTAGCTTTAGTTTTCACTGTGTATAATATATATTGTCGGGGCGTTACTTGGGAAGGTGCCCCTGAGCCACCACGTGTTTTGATATGTGTTGGTTGGATGTGCACTACTGAACACTTGTTTATCATATGATAAACATTCTAAGTTTAGTTTCAGAATTGTGCGTCTAATCTGAATATTGAGCTTCTCTCTGAATTGCGACATTTAACGGGGTGTCACGTCCAGATAGAGTCTTGAGCCACCCTAGACTCTTTACATTACCAACGAACATTCACTATAGATGGATCTGTAGAATTTCATAAACTTTCTATGTACAGTTTCAGAACTGTGTGCATGTAAACGAGTGTGGTGTAGTTATACTGTATATCATATATATGGATGGGGCGTTACCTCGACAGTTGCCCCTGAGCCACCCCGTGTTTGTTATATGTGGGATGAATGTGCACTGCTGAACACCTGATTATTATATGATAAACATTCTATGTTTACTTTGAGAATTGTTGGTAGCTTGATTTTACACTGTGTACCATATATAGTGATGGGGCGTTACTTGGGAAGTTTACCCTGAGCCACCACGTGTTTGTTATTTATGGGTTGGATGTGCACTACTGAACACTTGTTTATCATATGATAAACATTCTGTGTTTAGTTTCAGAATTGTGGGTCTAATCTGAATATTGAGCTGATCTTCGAATTGCGACCTTTAGTAAATTTTTGCGTGGATTACCACTTTGCTTTATTTCCGAGCTTATATTATAGTTTATTCCTAAATGATCCCGAATTGGTTGTTTTCATAGACAAACACTTGTATCTGAATTGAAGTTTTTAAAGAATGTTAAAGGCGCTCAATCACGGATTTAGTGGGTCTTATTTCTCTAAATATGGATTATAAATGGAAATTACATTTATTTGGAATACCAAACCTAGTTATTGTATGATCCAAAACATTTTAATGGAACTACGATCGAGAGAATTCCATGACACGCTTCATTTTTTTAAAATTTGGAAGTCGTCTTGTGAAAAGTCATAAAAATACGGCTAAAACAGACTCGTAGTGATGAAGCTGTATATACGACAACCGTATAATATATTTTAGAATTTTCTATAAACAACAGCCGTGTATAGAGACTTGGTAAATGAGGGCCGGCTATTTAATAAAATAATAATTAAAAAATATTATTTCATGACGAAAATAACTGCGAATACGCTGAAATAAAATAATAAATAGTCGGAACATGAACCCACCATTTATTATTATTATTATTATTATTATTATTATTATTATCAGGCGCGTGTGCATGGAATTTAGCAGGGGAGAGTGTTTAGACGGTTACAACGCTATAGTGCTTGGTTCCAAACGTATAACATGTTTTCCAGCGTCAAAAATGTGGCATACGACCAGCCAGTCGATTTTCGTTAAACGTTTGCAAATTATTTTGACTGATTCGCAAAGTGGTTCATTCGGTTTAATTGCATCTTTCAAAAAAATATACTGAATGTTGAATGTTGTTCTGTCAGAGCAATATTCAATATTGAATGTTGAACGTTGAATATCGAACCAACTTCCGCTTCCCTTCAAATATTACGTATTTATGGCACGAAATGACAAGAGGCACGAATACTGAGTACTCTACCGTAGTATTTGTGTAACGTTCTTTAAATAAATGTTTTAGACTGGGTTTTGACATTTAGTATGCAGCGCAACGCAATATTGCAATAGTGATAACTTGCGGTCAGTCTAAGCTAAATATTCAGTTTAGAGTCGAGCCAAATGTTTTAACGAAATGTACACTGACCGTTAACATCCCGCCCCTATTTTTTGTTTTTGTCCATTTTCAGTCTCAAGATATGGCGTTTTTCTACGTCTGCCAGGAAGCCATGAAAGAGGGGAAGGTGTCAAACCACAAAGCTGACAAGAGCTTCATTACTGCTGGTTTTTGTAATTGGAAAGATGGTACAACCAAATTCAAGAAGCATCAAAACTCCGACTGCCACAAGGAAGCCTTTGAGCGACACATGCAACTACCACAGCAGACGAAAGATGTTGGAGAGAGCCTCTCAGCTGCACATTCCGAGAAGAAGATAAACAACCAACAGGGACACTACCGACAGGGACTGCCTCTACGCGGCCATGATGATAGTCAGTCAAACTTTATCCAGATACTGAAACTGTATGGTCCGATGAGTCGATATTGAAGTGGATGGAAAAGAAAACCATGATGTTCACGTCCGCAGACATGCAGAATGAGATACTACAAGTCATGGCACTTGGATTTCTTCGACAGGTCGCTAAGAACATCAGAGATGATGGCCGTTTTACAATCATGGCAGATGAAACGACTGATCAGTCTAATCGTGAACAAGTTGTGATCGTGCTAAGACGTGTTGATAGTGACCTAACTGTGTATGAGGAATTCATTGGACTGTATGTGGTGCCATCTACTGATGTACAGATTTCGACCAATGTCATCATGGACACACTGATTAGAATGAATTTGACATTGAGTAACTGTCGTGGTCAGTGCTACGATGGAGCCAGCAGCATGTCAGGTGCCAAAAAAGGAGTTGCAGTTAATATTTCTAGTCGTGAAAGTAGGGCTGTGTATACACACTGTTATGGACATGCACTTAACCTTGCAGTTAGTGTTTCAGTAAAAGGTTTCAAAGTAATGCGAGATTCACTTGATAGTGTATATGAAATATCGAAACTAATTAAGTATTCACCAAGAAGAGATACCAAGCTGGAGGAACTTAAAACTGAGATGAATCCAGACAAACCCGGTTTCCGTGTATTGTGCCCGACTAGATGGACTGTTAGAGCTGCCAGTCTGTGTAGTGTCTTGGACAATTACAGTGTGCTGCAGTCATTGTGGGAGATTTGCTATGAATTTGTTAAGGACTCGGAAACCCGTGCACGAATTGTATGCGTCCATTCGCAGATGTTTAGCTTTGACTTTTTGTTTGGTGTGTCGCTAGGATATGAAGTATTTCGTCACACTGACAATCTTAGTAAGGCATTACAACATAAGCGGCAGAGGACCAGAGACTCGCGGAGCTCAGTCACAACACGTAGTAATCTACGACAAGAGCAGTCCTATGACAAGTTTTGGGCCGATGTGACAAAAAATTAGACCACCTCGAAGTCAACGAACTGTCACTACCACGACAACGCAAAATGCCAGCAAGATTTGACAATGGCAATGCCCCTTGTGACTATCAGGAAACAGTAAAAGACCTTTACCGCCAGAAATACTACGAAGCTCTCGACCTTGCATTCAACTGAATCCGAGACAGGTTCGCCCAACCAGGTTACAAAATTTACCGCCACCTGGAGGATATGCTGCTGAAATGCATCACCGAGGATCCAACATACAGTAACGATATGGACTGTGTAGTTGACTTCTACAAAGATGACATTGACAAGACAACTCTTCTCACTCAACTGGACTGTTTTAAGGTCCTCATAAAGCAATCGGTAGACAATGTCAACACACTGACAATATCGCAGATCATGGACATCATCCGTGATGAAGCCAGCATCCCGTACCATGTTCTGTGATATTGTGACTGTGCTGAAGTTAATTTTAGTAATGCCAGCAACAAACGTCACAAGCGAAAGATCATTTTCTGCTTTGTGCAGGGTCAAAACCTACCTCCGTTCCACCATGACGCAAGAAAGATGTGATGTTGCTTCATGTACACAAAGACGCCACTGACAATATGGATTTATATCAGGTTGCAAACACGTTTACAAATTGTAAAGAATCTCGACTGGCAAATTCTAGGTGTACATGTAATAGGCAGGAGGTGATATAGTGGCTATCTGTGTACGTAAAATTTCAATGTCAGACTCGTTGATATTTATTACTTAATGGGTTGACAAGTATATCAGCCAATTGAAATCAATGACTCTGAGATTGGGAAGTTTTATAACCTTGGATACAAGTCTTATTTGTTTCCCTGTCAATGGTAGTGTGAAGAATGTAGATCCTAACCAAATGGCATAGTGTGGATCAAAATCCAGGCTGTAAATACAAAGGGAAAGATTCCAGGTTCTGCAATTAATCACATGAATCAAGGGTCATAACTCTTTCTTTTTATGAGCCAAAGCCCAGGCCAAGCTACTAAATGATATAGGCTATCATTTAGTAACTTGTGTTGATGTGTAGGACAGTTATAATTAAAAAGCTAAACTGAGTTATGTCACATGGCCCATGTTTTCATCACTTTATAAGGTGATTAATAAATCCGTCGAATCCGTTTTCCAACCAAATCAGGTCACTGCTAGCGCACAACTGACGCAAGATCAACTGAAGTAAATTGGCACGAAAGTGATTAAGTCATACGATGGGTGTGGCTTCATGACAGCTATCACAATATCAGTCATGGTACAAAACAGTTATATCATGGTTTTGATGAGTTAACTGTATTTAGACGGTGGGCACTCGACTCCCGTCTCGTGCCGCCGTCTAAATACAGTTAACTCATCAAAACCATGATATAACTATTACTCAATATCAAACTAGTGTAATATTGGTACCCGCAGACTGGCGGGGTCATTTCCTAATTTGAATGATGTCGGTATTCGCATGACATCACTTTGCATCTCCCTACAATAATATAAACTGGGTGGATGACGCGTCCTTGTTTCGAAAGCTAGAAAACATTGAGTTCAAAACTGCCATTGAAAATGTTTTCCTCAGATATCATTAACGTATCTAACCTTGTTTGTACAAAATAGTGTAATTTAATAGTGTACCATTACGAAATATGGCCATAAATTGAAATTGCGATAAGATAGGCCATCATATTTGGGTCCATTGTGTACGAAACCAAAACGATATCGTCGACTTGCTACTCTTTTTTTTACGCCCTACATGTATGAAACGTCAATGTCACTTCTAGTCAATCCCATTCACTGTCAATTCCGATCTCTGCTGGTCCGATTTACAATTAAGTCATTATTGTGAATTTCAAAACCTCATTACCTAACAATTAATGCAAGCTTCGCGCCAAAATCTAAACAGTACATCGATGACGTCTCGTTGCTCACTGTGACGTCGATTAAGTTTTCATGTGATGTAGATCACTTGCTGACCCAGTTCGTAGAAAAAATAACCTGTAGACTGAGTGTAGTAGTTATCGACATCTGCTTACGTGCGTTGCGGCTTGCTTGCAGTTGGTTTGTAATAAATACAATACTGAACCAGCTTGCCTGTGATTCTAAAACTGTTCAATCGTTTCATAAAAATTGTATGACGTGCAAGCTCGTTTGGTATTATACACACACACACATATATATATACACACGTCTGTGACGCACAAGTTAACTATAAGCGAAATATATTTTAGACTTATCAACTATGGCTTCGTAAGATAAAGAATCAAAGGCTTAATATGGATACATTATTTACAGATACTATTCTTAGAAAAATTAAACATAACATAAGCTGTAAATTTATATATGATATTTATTTAGGATCCATTCAGTCAAATCTGTCACGAATTAGTTATAAATGGTCACAAAAACTTAATTATGAAATTACAGAGAACTTTTTATCAAAATGATACTGATACTGCTACTGAATCACTTACTTGTAATAATTAAACGACATATATACCATTGCAACTTTGCTAAAATGAAGCCAACTTTTGATAAAGTTGTTACTAGAATAACAATTTACAGAAATATCGAAAAATATATTTACTCCGAAAAATAAGACCGCTTCACGGATAAATGGGGTAGTTTACAATTATACCAATCATTATATTAAATTAATGTTATAGGTGTTTGTTTTATTGTTCTATTACAAAACTAGAAAAATATACCCTAGAAAATCTTCCTGTCTTTTATGTTATAACACTTTACTTTACTTCTGACTAAAGTGTCTATCCTCCATGAATTTGTATTTGCTACATTGTATGTATGTCATTAATGGTTTCATTGCATAAAGGGTTGTAGAAAATAATGTGTTTTAAAACTGTGTATTAATTTTTTTACCAATTATACTCAAACCACGTGAGTATAAAGACAATGTAAATGAAGCAATTAGTTTTCATGGAATAAACTAAAATATATATATATATATAAGCGAAAGGGCCGTAAATGGATTTTCGTTGGAAAAGGTATTTAAATGTATTTTAAAACTGGGGGTTTTTTTTTCAGGATACGTAAGAAATAGAATACAACATTTGTGGCCGTTAGATACCATTTATCTTACAACTTTCGATCGTTAGATACGTTATAAAACAACTCGTGGTAAGATAAATGGTAGCTAACGGCCACACATGTTGTACTCTCTCTCTCTCTCTCTCTCTCTCTCTCTCTCTCTCTCTCTCTCTCTCTCTCTCTCTCTCACACACACACACACACACACCACGACCTTTGAACTTACAGCACACTACTAGTACACCCCCATGCCCACTTTCAAATACACTCCGCCGCTAGCCCTGTAGGTAATTCAAACGTTTGTTGTTTCTAAAACACTTCCTTTTAGTTTTGTGAAATTATTGATTGAAAAAACCAAATCAACAACAAACATGATCAATGCCATGGGGAATAGGACGAGGTACTTGCGAACACACCACCCCACCCACCCTCACCAAAATGCAGTGAACAAATCACACACAAACAAATTTTCACATAACATACATGAAAAAGAAGAAAAGATAATATTTCAAGTAAATTTTATTCAAATAATATATAAATAGTAAAATTTTAGTAAATACAAACACTAATATCGAACGGATAGGTTTTTAGCAATGACATACAAACGTCTCATTCTCCAGCGTTTCACGGTTTATTTTTGATGTTTCTGTCTGTCATATAATAGACCCGTTATGCAGTCTTTAACCATTCTTTTCTGCAATGCCCCATATTCAGAAAAAAATATGACCACTGTTCCTGTTCGTACAGTGGCGGACAAAGTAATGTTATGCGATCAGTCGCTTCAAATCACACTATTGAACAGCTGTTTAAACCGAGAAATCGGCCTCGGTGGCGCAGTGGTTAAGCCATCAGACTACAGCATGGGCGGATCCAGGAAATATTTTTAGGGGGGGACCAAAAACGAAGGGCACATTGACTCGTCAAAAGGGCACCTTACTACAAGTTTTGATATTTACAATTAATATGAATTCCTACAGTTCTACGTCATAATATACTAGCAATAATGAAGTAAATTGGCGTCACTCGCGTTAGAACCTCAATGGGGCCCCATTGAGACTCAATAACACAGACACATATCTGCAAGCTTGCGCATGTACACGAAAATCTTGATTTCATTTATCTACAATATAATTATTGTTTACTTAAAAAAAATAAAAAATTCTACAAACAAAAAGGGCACTTGGACATTTTGAGGGCACTTGAACAATTTTTGGGGGGGACGCGTCCCCCTGTCCCCCCCCCCCCCCCCTTGGATCCGCCCATGTACAGGCTGGTAGGTACAGGGTTCGCAGCCCGGTACCGGCTCTAATCCAGAGCGAGTTTTTAAGGGCTCAGTAAGGCCACTACACCCTCTTCTCTCTCGCCAACTAATAACTAACCCACTGTTCTGGACAGACAGCCCAAATAGCTACGGTGTGTGCCAAGGACAGCGTGTTTGAACCTTAATTGGATATAAGCACGAAAATAAGTTTAAATGAAATGAAATAAAGCGAGAATATAGTGTGTATAATAACGATGCGACATTTAAGGGGAGATAATTTCTGGGCCTTCACAATTCTTTGGTTTCATTTCAATTTTCACCTGTTTTTTGACTAACATTTTCTCATTAACGGATAAAATTACAACGTAACCTTCAGTTTATAGGGGTTTTTTGTTTAACGACACCAATAGAGCACATCGGTTTATTAATCATCGGCTATTGGATGCCACACATTAGGTAATTTTAACATACTCTTAGAGCGGAAACCCACTGCATTTGTGCATCAGGTCAGGTCATAGGTTTTAACGTGCAAATTCAGAGCAAGCTGTTGTAGCACACGCCTGTCATAGGCACAGGTGTCGAATTATTCCGGCTCCTCCGTCCAGGACAGGAAATGTGTCAGTTAGTAGCAAGGGATCTTTTATGTACACCAACACGCAAACACTATAGCATATATACCGGCCTCGATGGCGTCGTGGCAGGCCATCGGTCTACAGGCTGGTAGGTACTGGGTTCGGATCCCAGTCGAGGCATGGGATTTTTAATCCAGATACCGACTCCAAACCCTGAGTGAGTGCTCCGCAAGGCTCAGTGGGTAGGTGTAAACCACTTGCACCGACCAGTGATCCATAACTGGCTCAACAAAGGCCATGGTTTGTGCTATCCTGCCTGTGGGAAGCGCAAATAAAAGATCCCTTGCTGCTAATCGGAAGAGTAGCCCATGTAGTGGCGACAGCGGGTTTCCTCTCAAAATCTGTGTGGTCCTTAACCATATGTCTGACGCCATGTAACCGTAAATAAAATGTGTTGAGTGCGTCGTTAAATAAAACATTTCTTTTTTTCTTTCTATAGCATATACAACGGCCTTTGTGGTGCCCTAGCTATAATGAGAAATAGCATCATGGACCTACCGACAATTGACCCCTCCGTACGGCGTGATTGACAACCGCGCTGGACCAATCACGTTTCGCGGTTCAAAAACCGCGGGCCCAAATTTGCTTGGACGCCATTAGCTTAGACAACATAATTTTGTTCGATGTGTAACGTTTTTGTATAGTTAGCATTAAAATTAGTTAAAGCCGCACACCCTAGTTCCATCCAGCGAAAATAAATTATAATTTGGTTAATCTACAAACCTGTAACACACTTAGATCACGTTTGTATCAAATGGAGTGAAAAAGCATGTTTTATATTGATAAATACCATGGGAATCCCCATGTCCCAATTGCTTGAAATAATTTTGAAAGTTAGTATTCTGATGTCACCGGTAGATGTCGCTCGAAGCACAACAATGCCTACGTCACGACAAATTTCACAGAGTGCGCACAGACTTGGGGTGCGTTCTTTTCACCTCTCCTGGACATGTTTCAACTGTTCTGTCCTGGTTGTATCCCCTCTCCAGATATCGTAAGACTTCGCGCAATCAACATCCGATTTGTTGTTGTTCATTTGTGAGATTTTTCTTCACAGTTCGTGAACATTTTCAGTAACATTAAAGTTCAGACAAGTAAGTATCTCAATACAAAACGTTACAAACCCTTAAAACCAATATTTTTGCTAAGTCCTACGATATCTGGAGAGGGGATACAACCAGGACAGAACAGTTGGAACATGTCCAGGAGAGGTGAAAAGAACGCACCCCAAGTCTGTGAAATTTGTCGTGACGTAGGCATTGTTGTGCTTCGAGCGACATCTACCGGTGACATCAGAATACAAACTTTCCAAATTATTTCAAGCAATTGGGACATGGGGATTCCCATGGTATTTATCGATATAAAACCTGCTTTTTCACTCCATTTGATAAAAACGTGATCTAAGTGTGTTACAGGTTTGTAGATTAACCAAATTATAATTTATTTTCGCTGGATGGAACTAGGGTGTGCGGCTTTACGTTAGGTTTAGTGTTAGTGATAGTATTAACAAGCATGCTGGAACGTTAGGAAGTCTTAGCTTTTTTCCTTTTATTTTTGTTTGCATGTGTGTCGGCGTGAGTGTGTGTGTATGTGCTTTTGTGTGTGTGTGGGATGGGGGAGTGAGGGAGTAACCTATATGGTTCTGGAGTCATTCTCCAGAAAGTGGAACTTTTCATAAGCTTTATAAGTAATGGAATAAGTTGATTCAATGAACTTTATTCTTGCATGATATCAACATTAAATATTTTCTTGACAAGAAACTATAGATTGGCGAGCACTATAGCTTTATTTTGAAAATAATACAATCAAATATAATCATGTTAACGCAAATCATGTCATTGGTGTAACGGGACATTTGGTATCTCTTATAGGTACGTTGGAATAACTATGTGATGTGTTTTTTGGACTAGAATGTTAAATATTATGTCTTTGATCAATATTTCACTGACAAAATGTCAATATATATCTGTTTTAAATGCATATACCTGTAAATGGTACCCGATGATTGAATCACAGTTGTCGTAACACGCATTTTAACATTGTACATAATTTATTGGTTACACTAATCTGCAATATTGTTGGCTATTGAGAGGCATAATACATACAGCTATTCCTTGAATCATCACAATGTGTTGGTCCAAGCACTTTAAAATAAATCAAAGACACATTTCAGCATGTTACACCAATGACATAACTGTTACACCAATGATGCCATGTTACACCAATGACATGGACATAAACTCTTAAATAAAAGATTATAACCAAACTTGGAAACATGAAAATTTAAAATTAATAAAACGACACTAGTATAGGCCTACACGTATCTGATTGCATCTACACCAAAACTATGTTTTTGCAAAAACAACTAAAACGTTCATACTGATAGTGAATGTTTAATGTGTACGGAGTTCCAGTTTCTTTTCTATTTCTTCCCAAAGTTTTGGCTCTACCTGATAATACCTAGTTTATCGGGGCGCTCAGCCTTTTTCGGCTCAGTAATTAAGACACAGAATATCTTCTTCATCTTACCAGTTGATATCCTCTCTTAAATTTGGCCAAATATTTTTATTTCTTCCAAAAGAAAGAAATGTTTATTTAACGACGCACTCAACACATTTTATTTACGGTTATACGGCGTCAGACATATGGCTATTGACCACACAGATTTTGAGAGGAAACCCGCTGTCGCCACTACAAGGGCTACTCTTTCCGATTAGCAGCAAGGGATCTGTTATTTGCGCTTCCCACAGACAGGATAGCACAAACCATGGCCTTTGTTGAACCAGTTATGGATCACTGGTCGGTGCAAGTGGTTTACACCTACCCATTGAGCCTTGCGGAGCACTCACTCAGTGTTTGGAGTCGGTATCTGGATTAAAAATCCCATGCCTCGACTGGGATCCGAACCCAGTACCTACCAGCCTGTAGACCGATGGCCTAACCACGACGCCATCGAGGCCGGTAAAGATACTCCAGACTATTGGAGTCTGGAGTTTAGACTCTAAAAGTTTTATAAGCACCAGGCCTGATTTAGAATACCAGTGTCGGTATGTTCAGTGTGTTTCTTCTCGTCCTGAATGTCTGTAAGATAGCCCAAACCATTGGTAGATCCACTGAGGCCGGTATATTTCTACCGATGCTGTTCATACATTTAACCTGAACATCACCTTGTTCAGTAGTCAGTTATTTCACCAGGATATGCCTTTTCATCGTATACTAAAACACAGAACCTTTCCACAGTTATCATTAATGAGTTCAGGTCAATCTAGACCAACACTGTTGTTAACTGTTGATATCTCCAGGTGAGATTTGGTAGTTTTGTTCGATGTTGTGACAGATATTAAACTGAAATGTGATGGACCAAAACACAAGCAGTCAAAGACCTCGCTCTGAACTGAGCATTTACAGCTAACGTCACGTCTCCATTGTTTCCTTTGCTTTCGTTGTTCCCTATCTGTGAGTTGTGCAATACATTTACGTTTGCCACTGCCAACATCCTCATAGTACTTTTGCCGTTTAATCACAAGGTAGGCAGCTTATTTCTCGGGATTTTCATTCCTTCGTTGTCTAAACAGTCTTTGCCTCTCTTTGTTATTTAGTGGCATTTTTCTAATGAAAAAGAGAAGAAAAAACGGGTGTTGTATTATGACATATTTACGGTTTGCACATTTTAGGAAAATTATATAATGGTCAAGAAAGGGATCTTTTATATGTACCACTCAACAGGCAGGATAGTTTGAACAGTACAATATGTCTTATACAAGATATAGGATTCATGATTGCTCAAAACTAAAGTCGACGACAGTCACTTTTTGGACCCTTGTTTTGGCTACGTACACAATAAATAAAACATATCCAACGGTAATTTTTGATATGATATATTTAACAAAAGGTACTTTTTATTTCTTTCATCTTTTGAAACTTAAAATTAATATTGTGCCAAATTTATGAATAAATAAATAAAAATACCGACCTGTAAACAACGTTGTCTGCTTGTTATAGAAATTTGACAGGGTTCAAGGTTAGTAGACCAGTTTTTATTTTAATATGGCAAAGTAATATATAGCTAAATTAAAAAATTGTACCTGTTACAAAATATGGATTTCAAGTGAAATTACAGTAAGATATGCTATATTTATTGTGTACGAAGCCAAAACAAAGATGCGAAAAGTGACTGTCATCGACCGTAGATCTACAAAACAGATGATCAATTTCGTAAAATATTTTGTTTGGGATTCTATTTTTCCCTTAATAATTATGAACATTTAAACAAGGATTATGTTTCTACATCAAACAAAAGGAGTAGATATATGTGTCTGTCATTTGGGTAACTGAATGTCATTGGTGTAACATCTCAGTTCCAAAACAGTTGTTACACCAATGACTGTTACTCCAATGACAAAATCACATATAATTAAGGATTGCTCCCTTGTATGAATTTGGTTTTGGTGGCTAAAAACTTTTCTTACCTCAGTTTGACATTCATCAATCATAAAAAGCATCAAACATAATTAGAAAATCATTCTAACGATACAATGACTGGTACACCAATGACAAACATTAAATCTACTGCGCATTTTCTTTGAATTTAGGGGGAATTAAAAGCAAAACAAATCAACAAACTTACCAAATAATGTCCTCCAGCTTAACACTTGAGGTCTTGCTTCACTGCTGCCACCTGTAGGAAACTGTCTGAACTTCCAGGGAGAAGTTGGTTGCATTTTTCACAATCTAATTAAAATTAGCTCCACTATTACATGTGGATCTAACACCAGCCAGTTGGAGCTCATGTCCACCAATCAAAACCTTACTTGCAGAATCCTGCCAGTGATTTAAAACTAACAACACTGCGTAGTCCCCAATGTCCAGTTAACATTTCGTCTGTAAATAATAATTTAAATATTGACCAATCACACTTCGCCTTTTATAACGTTATTTGGGAGCATACAAATTCTAAAAATATCGGGCGAGTCTATTTTAGTGGCCAGGGTACAGCGAACCATACCAATACGTACGGGGTGGGTTATCAGTCTTCAATTTTACATTAAAAATTATTTATTTATTTATAAAAAAAAAAAAAAACTAAATTAGTCTTCAGTTTTACATTACAAATTATTTATTTTATAAAATAAAACATGTTTTAAGGCATTCGTAATTCACACGAAACATGTCGTATACCCTCAGGATAATTCGGAATGTTTTCAAATTATTTTTAAATCACTGGAAGGATTCTGCAAGTAAGGTTTTGATTGGTGGACATGAGCTCCAACTGGCTGGTGTGTAGATCCACATGTTAATAGTGGAGCTAATTTTAATTAGATTGCATTTTTTCACAGTTGTTACACCAAATGACAAGTAAACCGTGGGACACGTACTCAAGTACTTCGTAATTTTAAAAAGTATTTTGGTGATTTACTTTTGCACATGCTACACTATATCTTGGATCATACACTCGACATCTGTATTGGTTTTGTCCATATCAAACCAGAATTGATAATGCTGCTTAATGATATTATAGTAAGAAGTGATGTAGGGACACGTTACACCAATGACATTTGGTATACAATATGTGTTAGATCAATAGTATTTCAGGCATAGAGTGGCATGTATTGTAATCTGTTCCATTAAATATTCATATGCAATATTAATGTTAATGAAAAAATATATATATATTAAAGATTAACTTTAAAAAGTCGCCAGGACCAAAAAGTTCCATCTTCTGGAGAATGACTCTGTGAGCTTTAGGAGGATAAGGAAGTATTGTCTGGAAAGTTATAAATTAGGCAAATTTTATGTAGGGACCCTGAAATGTTTTGAAGCAAAAAAAATAAAAAAATAATTGTGATTTTTTGCAATCGGAACAGATCTGCCGGCTACGGTTTTTCGATTTAAGCCAGTGCATCACGACTAGCATATCAAAGGCTGTGGTATCTGCTATTCTGTCTGTTGGGTGGTGTATATACTGTATATAAAAGATACCTGGCTACTAACGTAGCGAGGTTGCACTCTAGACGTATACATGTCCAAAAGTACCAAAATGTTTGAC